>NW_024097746.1:0-7575 GCF_016545835.1 Crotalus tigris | reverse complement strand
GTCAGACATTGATCTGTCCCAATTCAAAACAGATGGAATTCAGCAAGATTCCTGCAGTGCCAATGTCAGGTTCTTATGTGACCTAAATCAGAGGTCCCCAACCTTTTGGGCACCAGAGACTGGAGAGAGGTTTTTCCACAGACCTGAGGGGGGCGTGGTTTTGTGTTCTGCCTGCATCCCATGGATGGGGCTTTCTTTGTTTGTGTGGCCCGGTTGAGGACCCCTGACCTAAATTATCCTCATTTAATGCTTCTAGACCCTTAATATTATAATAGAAAACTTGGAGCTTCCGTGAATGAAGGGGAATCAGAAAGGCACTTCATTTCAGAAAATTTTGCAAATGCTATTTTTGCATTCTCAGCTGTTTTTCTTAGACTTGCAATTTTCCTCCAATTTAGGTCATAAAATGTCTTTTGTCTGATTAGTCATTTAGAGGTTTATTGAAGTTGTTTATGATTCCCCAAGTAATCCTTCTTCTTAATTTTATTTCTTGCAAAGGAGCCCAATATCAAAAAAGCGAATTAGTAAATTTGCAAAATGCTGACAAAAGAAAGCTTGATCGATAGGATGCATTTTCTTGCCTTTTAAAAAATAATTTATATAATAGAGGTTTATAAATGTTATTATCTGACTCATTCTAAGGTACCTTAACAGAAAGATAGATAATTTTAAGGTGTGATAAATCATTAACATATTTCATGTTTTCTGTACTATCTTTTTAAAAAGAAATAACCATTAAAAATGAAGATAAATTCTAAAATTATCATATATCTTTAAAGACAGGGTCTATATTAGGGTTGGTAAAAAGGCCATTACTAAAACTTCTGCTATTTCATTTATTAGAATTTTGATATTATAAACTGGAACAACTTTAAATAAAAGTTAATTGTAACTATGGCCAGTTGGAAAAAAAATCAGTTGCTTAATCCATAGTTAACTACAGTTAATCCAGTTGAGATGATCGAGCAAATGATAAGTAATCAAAACTAGAAGAAAAGCTTATGATCTTACTAAAGAAGGTAACTGAAAGAAAGGAAATGAATTTCCAGGGACCTCGGAGTCCTAGTAGACAATCACCTAAATATGAGCCAGCAGTGTGCTGCAGCTGCCAAAAAGGCCAACACAATGCTAGGCTGCATTAACAGAGGGATAGAATCAAGATCACGTGAAGTGTTAATACCACTTTGCAATGCCTTGGTAAGGCCACACTTGGAATACTGCATCCAGTTTTGGTGACCGCGATGTAAAAAAGATGTTGGGACTCTAGAAAGAATACAGAGAAGAGCAGCAAAGATGATTAGGGGATTGGAGGCTAAAGCATATATGGAACGGCTGCTGGAATTGGGTATGTCTAGTTTAACGAAGAGAAGGACAAGGGGGACATGATAGCAGTATTCCAATATCACAAAGAAGAGGGAGTCAAGCTATTTTCCAAAGCGCCTGAAGGCAGGACAAGAAGCAAAGGGTGGAAACTAATCAAGGAGAGAAGCAACCTAGAACTAAGGAAAAACTTCCTGACAGTGAGAACAATTAACCAGTGGAACAAACTGCCTCCAGAAGCAGTGAATGTGCCAACACTGGAAGTTTTCAAGAAGAAACTGGACAGCTATTTGTCCGAAACGGTATAGGGTTTCCTGCCTGAGCAGGGAGTTGGACTAGATGACCTCCAAGGTCCCTTCCAACTTTACTATTATTATTATTATTATTAATTCTTATAAACTCAGATGAAAAACAAAATGGGAAGAGGATGTATTTATTTATTTCTTAAAAATATAGGTTGGAACCCCAGTATATTCAATTGTTTTTTGAGTTGAATTAAGAACACACTTTTTTCTGATACTATTCATAATAATAATAATAATAATAATAATATGAATAATGATCTGTTACTACAGATTAAGTCCAACAAGAAGAGGATATCTCAAATGAATGCACCAGTTCTGGAAAGAACAACATCCAGAATCAGAAATAACAGAACAGAGACTAGCAGATCAACGCAGATTTAAAATATGAAATAAAATATTCACAGAAACAGAATTGGACGAACGGCAAAGGTTTACCCAGGGCAAAGAAATCAAAGCCTTACCAGAAGTAATTCAGAATGTAGAGGCAAACCAGGGGGAGTTGGCAGTGAAGGAATCCAGCAGAGATATACAACTGTTCTCATTTGGAAACCAGGCACCTCTTCCTCAGGAAGAACAAAACCCTCTAACTAAAGAAATAAAAGAATTGAAACAAAGAATAACTGAGCATCTAGAACAGCACAAAAACAACATAATAAGGCTGCCTGCATTGAAGCAGCTAGCACAAGCCTTAAAAGATGCAAATACTGCAATATCAAGTATAAGCACCAATTCACTGCAAGAAACAAACCAACTAATGTACAGCACAGCTGCAGTTATAACTGAATACCTGGGATGCAAAATCAACAAAGAAGAAAAAGAAACAAACAGTGCACCACAAAAATGGAAGGTTAGACTAGAACAGCGGTTCTCAATCTTCGTGTGACGGCGACTCCTGTCACACGGACACGCCGCGCATGCGCGCTGGTGTGCGCATGCGGGGGGCTGCCCCATGCGCGGCGCGCTTGCACGGCGGCGCCCCCATGCGTGGCACGCATGCGGTGGCGCCCCCATGCGCGGTGCGCATGCACGGTGGCGCCCCCATGCACGGCACGCATGTGTGGCGGCACCATGCGTTGCACGCATGCGCGGCGGCGCCCACGCGCGGCATGCATGTGCGGTGGCGCCCATGTGTGTTATGCATGTGCGGTGGCACCCTCGTGCGCGGCACACATGCGCGGTGGCACCCCCATGCGCGACACGCATGTGCAGCGGCGCCCCATGCACGGCACGCATGCGCGGCGGTGCCCCATGCGCAGCACGTATGTGCGGCAGCGCCCCCATGCGCAGCACGCATGTGCGGCAGCACCATGCACGGCACGCATGCACGGTGGCGCCCCCATGCGCAGCACGCATGCGCAGCACCGCCCTCTGAGGGGGGGAAATGGCGGATCGCGTTGTTTCGCAATCCCCGTAAAATGGTCGTTCGACCCCAAATGGGGTCGCGACCCATAGGTTGAGAGCATGCGTGCGCCGCCCCCTGAGGGGGAAAAATGGTGGATCGCGTTGTTTCGCAACCCCCGTAAAATGGTCGTTCGACCCCAAATGGGGTCGCGACCCATAGGTTGAGAACCGCTGGACTAGAAAATAAGATCAGAAAGTTAAGATCACATGCAAGCAAGCTAGAACAAATGAAAGAAAAGAAGCTGAAGAACAAGAAGACCAAAGAATACCTAATGAAGAAAAACCACTTAGAAACAAGGAAGATCAAGGAAGCACTGGAAATAATAAAGCAACAAATAATAGCTATAGCCAGGAAAATCAGTAGATATGAAGCTCAAATTGCAAACTATAGGCAGAACCTCCAATTTCAATCCAATCAGAAACGTTTCTACCAATCCATCAATGGAGAAACTGCAAGGAATCAATCAGTACCTGACAAGGAAGAAACAGTGCAGTTCTGGAAGCAGATATGGGATAACCCAAAGAAATACAACAAGGATGCGGCTTGGTTAAAAGAAGTGGATGCAAATAAAACAGAAGTTGAAATGAAAGAACTAGTAATAACAACAAAAATGGTAGAAAAAAGAGCAAAGAAAATCAAAAATTGGTCAGAACCAGGTGAAGATGAACTGCATGGGTTTTGGTTGAAACATCTAACTGTTATACACCCACTCATTGTCAAGCAGTTCAACAATATACTACAAGGAGGAGAAATTGAAAAGTAGCTAACAACTGGGAAAACCTACCTAATAATGAAAAATCCAGCAAAAGGGGCAACACCAGGTAACTACAGGCCAATTACCTGCTTACCAACAACTTTCAAATTACTAACTGGTGTGGTAGCTGATGCAGTACAACAGCATCTAATTGAAAACAATCTCGTTCCACCTGAGCAGAAAGGAAACTGCCCCAATAGCAGAGGAACAAAAGATCAACGCCTAATAGACAAAATGATCTTGGAAAACTGCAAGAAAAGGAAGACCAACCTGAATGTGGCATGGATTGACTACAAAAAGGCATTTGACTCTCTGCCACATGACTGGATAATCAAGTGCCTAGAAATAACAGGAGTCAGTAGAAACATCACAAAATTTGTGCAAAGATCGATGGCACAATGGAAGACACAGTTGCAGATCAATGGTGAGAGATTGGGAGAGGTTAATATCAAAAGAGGAATATTTCAAGGAGATTCATTGTCACCATTACTATTTGTTATCGCACTGTTTCCTCTGTCAACAATACTGAATAATTCAGGACATGGCTATCAAACATCAAAAACATCTACCAGACTATCCCATCTCCTTTACATGGATGATCTGAAGCTGTATGGGAAAACATCATCTGAAATAGAATCGCTGCTCAACACTGTCCGTGTATATAGCCAAGATATTGTTATGGAGTTTGGCTTGGACAAATATGCCACACTTACTATCAAACAAGGAAAAGTAGTGAAAACTGAAGGAATCAAGATGCCCCACGAAAATAACATTAAGAGTCTGGATGAGGAAGAGTACTACAAATACTTGGGTATCCTTCAAGCGGACAACATCAAGCACACTGAAGTCAAGAAAAAGATTAGAGGTGAATACATCAAGAGAGTGAAGAAGATCTTAAAGTCCAACTCAATGGAGCGAAATAACCATAAAAGAGCAATCAACACCTGGGCAATCCTGTTAGGTACACAGCTGGAATAGTGGACTGGACTCAAGCAGAACTAAAAGAAATGGATAGGAAGACCAGAAAAATAATGACAATGAATCATGCCCTTCATCCACGCAGTGACATTGACAGACTTTATCTACCAAGGCAATAGGTGGGCGTGGAATGCTACAAGTACATCAGATGGTTGAAGAAGAAAAAATGGCTTTGGAAGAATATCTGAAGAACAATGATGAAGATGCACTGAAATTAGTATATCGGGAAGGCTTACTGACTACTGGAGAGACCAAACTGGCCTACAAGAAAGACCAAATGAAGAACAGAATAGAGGCATGGGAAGACAAAGCACTACATGGCCAATACATGAAAAAAATAGCTGGGAAAGTCTAGAGTATAACAAAACCTGGCAATGGCTAAGAGCAGGAAAATTGAAGAAAGAGACCGAGGGACTAATTCTGGCTGCACAAGACCAAGCCTTAAGACAAATGCATATAAAGTCAAAATTGAGAAGACAGCAACAGACAGTAAGTGCCGCCTATGCAAAGAAGCTGAAGAAACAGTGGACCACCTGGTAAGCTGTTGCAAGAAGAGTGCACAGACTGACTACAAGCAGCGGCATGACAAAGTAGCAACAATGGTGCATTGGAAGATCTGCAAAAAATATCCTTTGCCTGTAAGCAAAAACTGGTGGGATCATAAAATAGAGAAAGTCGTAGAAAATGATAAAATTAAACTGCTCTGGGACTTCAGAATTCAACACGCACCTGCCACCTACACACACAGAACTAATACAACACAACTAACACACCAGACAAACACAACACACATACGCTCCCAAACGCGGGCAGATTCACTTAACAATTTTTGATAAAAGACAAAAAAGTCTGGATAGTGGACGTGGCAGTGCCTGGAGACAGCAGAATAGACGAGAAAGAACTGGATAAGATAACAAAATACAAAGACCTACAAATAGAAATAGAAAGACTGTGGCAAAAGCAAGCAAGGGTAGTACCAATAGTGATAGGCTCCTTAGGTGCAATCCCAAAACAACCGGAGCACCACTTGAACACCATTGGCATTGACAAATTCGCTATTAGTCCATTGCAAAAGGTGGCCTTACTAGGAACTGCTTCCATCCTGCGACAATATCTGTAATACCATCAAACATCCACATCTGCCTATCGCAGGTCCTGGGTAAGGACTCGATAGATAGACAAAATGCCAAATCCAGTCTGAACATCTGGCTGACTGTGCGATGATCCATAATAATAATAATAATAATAATTTACAGTAACAGAATTGGACGAACTGCAAAGGTTTACCCAGGGCAAAGAAATCAAAGCCTTACAAGAAGTAATTCAGAATGTAGAGGCAAACCAGGGGGAGTTGGCAGTGAAAGAATCCAGTAGAGATATACACTGTTTCTCATTTTGGAAACAGGCACCTCTTCCTCAGGAAGAACAAACCCTCTAACTAAGAAATACAAAGAATTGAAACAAGAATTAATTGACATCTAAACACAGCACAAACAACGATAAGGCTGCCTGCTTGAAGCTTGTTTCCAAAGCAACAGCTAGCACAACATACTAAAAGATGCAAATACTGCAATGCAAGTATAGACCAATTCACTGCAAGAAACAACCACTATGTACAGCACAGCCTGCATTATAACAGATACCCTGGGATTAAATCCAACAAAAAAGAAACAAACAACAGTGCAACCACAAAATGGAAGGGTTGACATAGAACATAAGATCAGCAATTTAAGATCACATGCAATCAAGCTAGAACAGATGAAAGAAAAGAAGCTGAAGAACAAGAAGACCAAAGAATACCTAATCAAGAAATACCACTTAGAAACAAGGAAGATCAAGGAAGCACTGGAAATAATAAAGCAACAAATAACAGCTATAGCCAGGAAAATCAGTAGATTTGAAGCTCGAATTGCAAACTATAGGCAGAACCTCCAATTTCAATCCAATCAGAAATGTTTCTACCAATCCATCAATGGAGAAACTGCAAGGAATCAGCCAGTACCTGACAAGGAAGAAACAGTGCAGTTCTGGAAGCAGATATGGGATAACCCAAAGAAATACAACAAGGATGCAGCTTGGTTAAAAGAGATGGATGCAAATAAAACAGAAGTTGAAATGAAAGAACTAGTAATAACAACAAAAATGGTAAAAAAAAGAGCAAAGAAAATCAAAAATTGGTCAGCACCAGGTGAAGATGAACTGCATGGGTTTTGGTTGAAACATCTAACTGTTATACACCCACTCATTGCCAAGCAGTTCAACAATATACTACAAGGAGGAGAACTTGAAAAGGGATAACGAACTTGGGAAAACCTACCCCCTAAATAATGAAAAATCCAGCAAAGGCGGCAACACAGGCAATACAGGGCCAATACATGAATTACCAACAATTCTCAATTAGCTAACCTGGTGGTAGCGTGCGTAGTACAACAGCATCTAGTTGAAAACAATCTCTTTCCACCTGAGCAGAAAGGAAAACGCACCAATAGCAGAGGAACAAAAGATCAACTCCTAATAGACAAAATGATCTTGGAAAACTGCAAGAGAAGGAAGACCAACCTGAATGTGGCATGGATTGACTACAAAAAGGCATTTGACTCTCTGCCACATGATTGGATAATAAAGTGCCTAGAAATAACAGGAGTCATTAGAAACATCAGAAAATTTGTGCAAAGATCGATGGCACAATGGAAGACACAGTTGCAGATCAATGTTGAGAGGCTGGGAGAGGTTAATATCAAGAGAGGAATATTTCAAGGAGATTCATTATCACCATTACTATTTGTTATTGCACTGTTTCCTCTGTCAACAATACT
>NW_024097745.1:0-67937 GCF_016545835.1 Crotalus tigris | reverse complement strand
GTGTTGGTGGGCGGACAGAGATCGACTCCTAGGCGCCTCGATCATGGGGTGCCTCAGGGCTTGATCCTGTCCCCCCTCCTTTTTAACATCTACATGAAACCGCTGGGTGAGATCATTCGGCGACACGGGGTGAGGTATCATCAGTACGCGGATGATACCCAATTATATATCTCCACCCCGTGTCCTTTCAGTGAAGCCGTCGACGTGATGTGCCGGTGCCTGGAAGATGTGAGGGTCTGGATGGGGGTGAACAGGCTTAGACTCAACCCTGACAAGACCGAGTGGCTCTGGGTCTTGCCTCCCAAAGGCCAACTGGATAGTCCATCTTTAGTCCTGGGGGGGGGCAAACTTACCTCCCTCAGTGCAGGCACACAACTTGGGTGTCCTCCTGGACTCACAGCTAAATCTGGAACAACATCTATCGGCTATGGCCAGGGGGACCTTTGCACAGGTTCGCCTAGTGCACCAGTTGCGGCCTTATTTGGACCGGGAGGCTTTACTCACAGTCACTCATGCCCTTGTCACCTCAAGACTGGATTACTGTAACGCGCTCTACATGGGGCTACCCTTGAAGGGCGTTCGGAGGCTGCAGTTGGTTCAGAACGCAGCCATGAGAGTGATTGTGGGCGCGCCAAGGTACGCCCACGTGTCACCTATCCTCCGCGAGCTGCACTGGCTTCCTGTGGGTCTCCGGACGCAATTCAAGGTGTTGGTTATCACCTTCAAAGCCCTTCATGGCATAGGGCCAGGTTACTTACAGGACCGCATTCTGCCGCACAGCTCCCAGAGACCGGTGAGGTCCCATAGATTGGGCCTCCTTCAGGTCCCATCGGCCAGACAATGTCGGCTGGCGGGCCCTCGGGGAAGGGTCTTTTCTGTGGTGGCTCCGACCTGGTGGAATCAACTTCCCCCCCGAGGTTCGAACTACTCCCACCCTGCCGGCCTTTAAGAAAGCCGTTAAAACTCTTCTGTTCCGGCAGGCCTGGGGCTGATGTTCCCGGGGGGCCGGGATATGATCGGACTCGCGGTATGTCTGTATTATTTTATTGTTTTATGATTGTTTTAACTTTGTACGCCGCCCTGAGTCCTTTGGGATTGGGCGGCATATAAATATTTGAAAATAAATAAATAAATAAATAAATATTTCCTGTTTCAAAGGCACTTTCACTTCAATATTCTACTATTTCTCCCCCCCCCATGGTTGCTATATCTTTTGCAGCATAGTGCTTATGGAGATTCTCAATCATCCAGGTCATGGTTGTCCCAAAGGTACTTTTCAAAGGCAACTCCACTTTCTTGTTTTTTTTCCCCCTTTGGAATGTTTTGCAGCATAGGTACTTCATTTTTTTTACCCTGATATGAGCATCTTCCACTGCCATTTTCTTTATGTTTGTTTTCCATTGTTTTTTTATAGACATTAATTTAATCTAATTTTTTTGTACATGACTTGTATTCTCTCTTTCTGCAGTTTTTTTTAGTTTCCCCTTTCTTTTCCTTTCCTTTCCCTTTTCCCAAAATCTAATTTTGATACTACCAAAACATAGAGTAACCTACATTCAGAACTTTTCGTCACCTTTACATCCCCCTCCCCAAAATCCCTACTAATTCTTTGATTGCCACCATTATTTATCACCAATCTATATGCTTACCCTCAAACATATCTTCAACAACCTAGATCAGACATGTCAAACTCACGACATCACATGACATCGCGCAACATATCAGGACAGTTTTGCCATTGCGGATGATGGGCCAGCAGTTTGACACCCCTGACCTAGATGATACCATTTCATACTTCCTGACATGCATTTTAGCCCCTTTATCTATAATTAAATGTAAACTTACTGGTATTCATGAATTCCGTAAGTTCAGACCAATTTAATTCTATTGCTCTATAGCAATTTTGCCCTTTTTCTTAGTTTCATAGATATACACAATCTATTTTTTTCCATCATTTCATTTATTAATCATGCTTTTTATCTTTTATTCCTCTTATGTACCAAGTTACGAAGTTCCATACACTATGACGGTTACCAAATGGTCTTACATATAATCAGAATATTCCTCAAACGTTTTCAGAACAGAAGAAAAAACATCAAAGTAGCATACATATCCAACAGTGTTTGAACATACATTCAAAACAGTGTTTGGGTGAAGGTTTTTTTTTTTTAGTGAAATGAAATGGAGATTAATGACAAGGAATGACGTTCCTTCTGGTATCTTCAAGTTGAAACACTTGCTTCTTACTGTGTTCTACTAATAATGACCCAGCTGAGTTCCAAAGTTTTGTTACATTGTAGGCATGGAATATCTATATTTTATGCCTTTTTGCACACTTTTTGACCTTCTTCCCTACCTTCCTTCATGTTACCTTTGTATTTTGTTTGGCATTCATCTTTGCCTGTTGTTTGAAAAAAGAGAAAGCAAATTGCCTTTGCTTGATAATGCTATTGATAGAATTGCCACAAATGAGTCTGTATGCTTCCCAGCTCATTAAAGCTGCATTGTTCTTTGCTTTTGTGTTTTCACTATAGACTGATTTCTGAAAAGCCTGACTGAAAGAAAAAGCAGTATTAGGCTAACATGCTATGAATAACTCTTTTATCCATGATGGAGGGGAAGGAGGTATCTGAAAATAATAATCACATTTCATTAAGACTGTTGCAAAAACAAAATATTCAAATTGTAGAATATAGCATTTGAAAAAACTGATCTTGTTTTATTTTTTGGTTCTCTTACTTCAGCATGCCTCCAGAACCTGCCTCCAGAAGCGGTGAATGCTCCAACACTGGAAGTTTTTAAGAAGTGACTGGACAGCCATTTGTCTGAAATGGTATAGGGTTTCCTGCCTGAGCAGGGGGTTGGACTAGATGACCTCCAAGGTCCCTTCCAACTTTATTATTATAATTATCATCATCATCATCATCATCATCATCAATTTATATCATTGTGGCAACCTAGTGCCCTGGAATTGCTTACAGTCCCTGAACATTTTTGCAATTGCCAGAAAACTTTTTTTTAAATAATTTGGGATATGTAAGCTATACAAACGAATCTAAAAGAAGCTTGACATGGTTTAAAAAACAAAACTTCAAAGGAATTCCTTAACTGCCCTAAAACAATCAGAAAAGTCCCTCTCATTCATGTGTGCCCCAGCTTATGTGTATTGTGTTAAAAAACAAAAACAAATCCAACATATCTGAGAGTTCTAGTTATCTACTAGATCTTCCCCAGTATTAACTTTAGACATCTAAAAGCACTGAACAAGAGATATTCTGGAAAATCCAAAGAAGAAATGTGGCCATTACTTTCTATTGCTACCTGCAAGATGCCCAGATATATGTCACTAGTAGCTACCAATTGCTGCAAATAGGATATTGTATTATCCAGTTATCAGCCCTTCAAGGAGGACAAGGTTAAAAATGACTACTACTTTTCACATATCATATCATATTTCATGTCATCATATCATATCATATCATATTGATATAGGATAAAATAGCAAAATATATTGAAAAACACAACAGAATTGTCCTCCCTCTCTTTCATACCCAAGAGTATCAAGGCAGAGTCACTTTCTATGTTTTTCTGTCCTGGGCTTAAGTCATGTTTGTTAACTGCCACTACATACCTTCTCCAAAGTAATCTTTGTGTTCTTTACACCAATCCCTTTGATCTTCACCAAGTAAAGTTTCATTGCTGCTTCCCCAGATATAATGGACATCCACTTCTTTAAGTTTCATTTGGGCTGGGGCACCAGGGGAACTGAAATGTAACAACACATCTGGAAGAGGGTTGGGAAGTCTGTTTTCATCTGTACTGGGGAGGGGGAGGTCTTTGGGAATGGACTACCGGTAAATGATATTTGACATGATAGGTTCATCTCTCCCTTTCTCTTTTTCTCCCTCTGTTAGGAATCTAAAGGGAGAAAATTATGAGTGCAAGCCCAAGATGAATTAAAAGGCATTACAAATAGGTCCAAGGAAGGGAAAGTCTTGTCTTAATAACAAAGTCTGTCCTTAGTCTTTTGTCCCCTTTCCTTCTGAATCCTCTGGGAATGCATCAAACAAAAGTTAGAGATGTACTGGACGTGCTTCATTCCTAAGCATCTCTGGGGATTCAATGTCCATCTCAAAAGTTGTCTCAAATCCAGCTAAGATTATTGATTTTCCTGCTGCATGGATAAAAACCAAACAACAGCTTTCTAATTTGGGGAAGAAGTTAAAGGATGTTGTATACTAGCAGTAATGAGCACAGAAGGGATGCTTAGACTAAAGTTAAAGTGAATTAATTGCCAGCTTTTTTAATCTAACTGAGATGTATCTGCTGGCTCAGATGCCTGTCCATGAGCATATTTATCACTGCATTACTATCAAATCTTCTGCAAGTGTTCTTGGATAGAGATTTGTAGTTTTGCAGAATGATGGGAAATTCATTCTGCTATTTTTTACATTTTTCCAGCTATCCACCCCACTGACTAACTGTGGCTCTATACCAGGGGTAGGCAACCCAAAACACTCAAAGAGCCACTTGGACCCGTTACCCACCAAAAACAAAACACGGGGAGCGACAAAACCCTTTTGATATCTAAAATGAAGATAACATTGCATATATCCTTTTTTATCTTTATTACAGATGTGCGTGTGTGTGTGTGTGTGTGTGTGTATGTATGTGTGTATTATGTGTATACATACACACACACACACACACAGGTAAAAAAGGATATATGCAGGGTTATCTTCATTTTAGATATCAAAAGGGTCTCTCTCTCTCTCTGTCTCTTTCTCTCCCTCCCTCTCTCTCTATCTGCCCTTGGTCTGCCACTCCTCTTCCCCCACCCTCTCTCTCTCTCTCTCTCTCTCTCTCTCTCTCTCTCTCTCTCTCCCTCTTTCCCTCCCTCCCTCTCTCCTATCTGCTGCTCACCTGGCAAGCTGGCTTCAAGTTGTTCTCCAACAAGCTCAGGGGTAGGCAACCTGGCTCTTTTATGACTCATGGACTTCAACTCCCAGAATTCCTGAGTCAGCATAGCTGGGCTAGCTAGCTCTCTCCTGCCATTCCTGCTTCCTGCTTCCTGCAGAGATGCAGCAAAGGGAGGAGCTCCGCCCAATAAGCTTTTCAGCTCCTTGGAGAACACTGTGAGCGCGCTCTCTTTTACACACACACACAACCACACACACAACACACACATACAGAGAGAGAGAAAGAGAGAGAGAGAGAGAAGCAGGGAAGCGCAATTGCCTCTCTCTGTCTCTCTCTGCAAATGGCAGAGGAGGCTGGGAGCCACAGTGGAAGGCTCAAAGAGCTGCATGCATCTCTGGAGCCACAGGTTGCCGACCTGTGCTCTATACAATCTAACTGCCAGTGTGCAATTTGGGGAGCCTCCTGGACTCTCCAACTCCTGCTTGTAGAGGAGGGGGTCTGTAGTTGGGGGGGGGCTTTGCGCAGATTCAGCTTGTGCACCAACTGCGCCTATTTCTGGACTTGGAGGTCTTGCCTATATGACTCATGCTTTAATCACCCACCCCACTTGTGCAACACACACTCACTTTTATGATATTCATGGGAATGGAAGCATGATGATACAACTCTGTGTGACAGTTTCCCCCTACACCAGTGGTTCTCAACCTTTTTAATGCCGCGACCCCCAACCGGTCGTAACTCGAGGATTACTCAACCGGTCGTAAGTTGAGGACTACTCAACTGGTGCAGCACCGTTTGGAGAATAGGACTTTTGGCGGGCTCAGCAGGGCAGAGACAGCCTGGACAATTCCTATTGGCTTTTGAAAGCCAATAGAATTAGACTCTATTCAAGAGAGTCTATTCTATTGGCTTTCAAAAGCCAGTAGAATAAAAGGGAGTAGCACAGTTAAGGAAAAGGGGGAAAAAATGGCGGACTGCGTTGTTTGGCAACCCCTGTGAAATGGTCGTTCGACCCCAAATGGGGTCCCGACCCACAGGTTGAGAACCACTGCCCTACACCCTTTATGGAAGTCTTTCCTCAGCAGAGGTCAAAGTAATCCCTATTCTGTTACTTTTCCTTAGTACACTTACTCTTACAACTAGAAGCAAAGTTATAACTAGTAGCCAGCATGGGTTTGTTAAAAACAGATCATGCCAAACCAATCTTGTTTCATTCTTTGATAAAATGACCAAAATTAATAGACCAGCGAAACACTGTGGACATAGTATATTTAGGTTTCAGTAAGGCATTCAACAAAATAGACTACAATCTACTGCTTGGTAAACTAGAAAAAGGTGGAATAGACAACATCACCACCAGATGGATTTGTAGCTGGCTGACAAACTATAGTCAATGAGTGGTCCTCAATGATACTACATCTACACGGAGAGAAGTAAGCAGTAGGGTACTACAAGGCTTTGTCTTAGGCCCATTACTCTTCAATATCTTCATCAATAACTTAGATGAGGGAATAGAAGGAGAACTCATCAAATTTGCAGATGACACTAAACTGGCAGGAATAGCCAACACCTCAGA
Source organism: Crotalus tigris (assembly GCF_016545835.1). Taxonomy (NCBI): domain Eukaryota; kingdom Metazoa; phylum Chordata; class Lepidosauria; order Squamata; family Viperidae; genus Crotalus; species Crotalus tigris. The sequence continues at coordinate 61,441 of NW_024097745.1, read as the reverse complement.
CGACAAGGTCAGGATTCAAAAAGATCTTGACCAACTTGAACAATGGGTCCTATCCAACAAAATGTGTTTTGATGTGGAGAAAAGCAAAGTTTTACATTTAAGCAGGAAAAATCAAAGATGTAAGTACAGATTAGGCAAGACCTGGCTCAAAAACAGTAACTGTGAGAGGGACCTTGGAGTCCTAGTGGACGATCACTTGACTATGAGCCAACAATGTCCAGCAGCAGCCAAAAAAGCTAATACAATCCTGGATTGTATACACAGAGGCATAGAGCCAAGATCATGTGAAATATTAGTACCGCTTTATAAAACCCTAGTGAGACCACACCTGGAATACTGCAACCAATTTTGGTCACCATACTACAAAAAAGATGTTGAGACCTTGGAAAAAGTTCAGAGAAGAGCAACTAAGATGATCAAAGGCCTGGAGACTAAAACCTATGAAGAATGGGTACAGGACTTGGGTTTGGCTAGTCCAAAGAAAATAAGAAATAGGGGTGACATAATAGCAGTATTCCAGTATTTGAGAGGCTGCCACAAAGAAGAGGAGGTCAAATTATTCTTCAAAGCACCAAAGCAGGGGTGTCAAACTGCCGGCCCATGGGCCAGTTGCATCATGCAGAGGCCGCACCAACCCCAGCTCTGGCAATGCAAAAAATGTCGTGACACATCACGGTGAGTTTGACACCATTCAGGACAAGAAACAATGGTTGGAAACTGATCAAAAAGAGAAGCAACCTGGAATTAAGCAGAAAGTTCCTAACAGTGAGGACAATTAATCAATGGAACAGCTTACCCCCAGAAATCGTGGGCGCTCCATCACTGGAGGTTTTTAAGAAGAGACTACTAGACAATCACTTGTCTGAGATGGTATAGGTTCTCCTGCTTGAGCAGGAGGCTGGACTAGAAGACCTCCAAGGTCCTTTCCAGCTCTATTCTATTCTATTCTATTCTATTCTATTCTATTCTATTCTATTCTATTCTATTCTATTCTATTCTATTCTATTCCATTCCATTCCATTCCATTCCATTCCATTCCATTATTTAATGGTTATGAGTGAGGGAATTCACCTTGACATTTCATATTTTGGGTTTTATGGTTATGTATTATTTTATTTTATATTTTTAATAGTTGTATAGGCTTGATTTTTTTTACTTCATTTTAGTTTATTGCTGGTGGCTTTCTGGAACATTCTTGCCAACAGAAATGTAGTCCATTTCTCTCAATATATACAGAACAGCAATTCATGAATGGTTTTGCAGATGAGTCTAAATCTAGTCCATGGCATGACTGCATGCATCGACTGCATTCTGTTTCTCATCCCATCTTCTGCTGTTTTTAAAAATCATGAAAATCCATTTCCTTTCAACTGAAACTTGCTAACATATATCTTTTGTATGCTTTTTGTATGCAAGTCATTTTAATCAATTCAGTTTCATTTGCGACTTCTTTCAGTTTCTAACACAGCTACACAATTGGCTATATGTACATGCATCTAATTGTTTTCTCAAATAATTAACCTTTAAAATGGGAATGTTTCTTACGATAGTGGAAAATATAGAACTGGAGGCAGAAAAGTGCCCCCCCCCCGTCTAATCTTCCTTTAGCAGACGTGGTCCTAAATTTGGGGTCACTTTCTTTTTGGGCAAATAGAATATGTTCTTTTTGTATTGACAAAACTGTCCATGATACACATACTTAAAACAAAATTGTAATATACCCTTTTTATATACAACTTTCCTCAGTCAAAACTATTTTGTATGAATTTTAATTGAGAATGATAGTCCCTAGAGGACCCATTGGTTGTGAATGTATTAAACTACTGGCTTGATTAATTTTAACCTAGGTTTATCTGGGGTTAGCATTTGTCAACACAGCCTGTTTGGATAGTTTGGCATATTGTCCAAATCCAGAAAATGGCTCAATTCAACAGTCTGGTTAATTTTGCATGAAAGCAAAATTTTGCATCTGGGAGAAAAGGTGTGGATGCTTAAAAAAAATTGCAATACCTTTGCATTCCTTGCCTAGAAGACTAGAGCGAAGAAGCCAACAAGTATATCCATGGGCTATGTAGAGGTTCCCAGAAGCCTTAGGGGTGATCTCCCGAGACATCTAAAAATGGATACCAAACTGTGTCATAACAGAAGAAGAAAATCCTTCAATGCATGCTTGGATAGTTATTTTTTCTGGTAAAACTAATTGAATTTAAATTTAAATGAAATAAGGTAATTTATATATATATATATATATATATATATATATATATATATATATATATATATATATATTTGTTCTGGCCTGCCCCCCCTCTTTTATTTGAATTTGGCTCCAAATCACTCAGTTGAAACAGTTATGTGATCCTTCATTTCTTCCTGGAGCAATCACAAAAAGGAAAAAAAAATGCTTGGATACTAGTGATCAAAGAGCAAAAAAAAAAAGTAATTCACTTAATCTCCTGCAATCATTGCTCTACATAGTTTAACATGTTGTACTGACCGGGAGTGAATCTTTCTAGTCACACTTAAAATTCTTAAAGACTGAATCTTTTTTCATCTGTGCGGAAAGTGCATACGTGCCGCCTTTCCTTTTTTTATTTTGCTTTCAGTCTAGTACTGTTTGGCAGGGGTCCTCAACCTTGGCAAATTTAAGACTTGTGGACTTCTGGGAAACTGAGGAGGAATTCTGGGAGTCTTAAATTTGCCAAGGTTGAGGACCCCTGCTGTACAGTGCTTCTCAATCTCAGCAACTTTGAGATGTGGGGATTTCAATCCCTAGAATTCTAGCATTAAAGTGCATTTAGTCCAGGCCATGGTTTTCCCAGTTGCAATGTATGGCTGTGAAAGTTGGACCATAAGAAAGGCTGAGCGCCAAAGAATTGAGGCCTTTGAACTATGGTGCTGGAGAAAACTCCTGCAAGTCCCATGGACTGCAAGGCGTTCAAACCGGTCAGTCCTAGAAGAGATCAATCCTGACTGCTCTTTAGAAGGCCAGATCCTGAAGTTGAAACTCAACTTCAACTGGCCACCTAATGAGAAGGAAGGACTCCCTGGAGAAGGGCCTAATGCTGGGAAAGATTGAGGGCAATAGAAGAAGGGGATGACAGAGAATGAGGTGGCGGATGGAGTCACTGAAGCAGTAGGCGTGAGCTTAAATGGACTCCAGAAGATGGTAGAGGACAGGAAGGCCTGGAGGAACGTTATCCATGGGGTCGCGATGGGTCAGACACAACTTCGCAACTAACAACAACAACATTCAAATTAATCTCAGTACAATGAGTGGTGGTCTTAACATGAATCTCCTACTATCTTTTCTGCAATGTTGCATGATGTCATAGTATCACTCTCACTTACCAATGAGTGATTTAGGAAAAATCTATACAATTTGGATGATTTGGGGTAAAAAGAAGTTTTAAAAGAATGGCCTCTCCTGATCAAAATATTTCCAGCCCTGGATTAGAAAACAAATCTGTCAGTTATTAAATCCATGTTCTGCTTTCCCAAATATAGAAAAGTAAATAAGTGTTTTGGTTCTGTTTTGTTTACAGAAACACAGCAGTTTCCTTTCCACTGCTCCTGAAGCTTAAGGAAGATTCAGCTTTAGTTCTGATTCCTTCAGAAAAAAAATGTGTTTTACTTCACAGAGCCAATGGGTCTTACCAAATAATCAAATTGGATTCATAGTATTATGAGGTCTGGCACATATACTTAATTATAGCACTGGATATGCATCAATAAAAAATGAGACAGATTTTATAGCCTGACTAGGTTCTCTTTCCTTTGCAAGTTTAATCAAATATACAAGCTAAGAATCTTTCCGTGTTCCAGAATTAAGCTTACCTTAACATATAATTTGGGTGACTCTGATTTAGAATCTGGAATTTGCTATTTTAGTGTTGGGCCAGGCTGGTTTGTTATGGTACAGAGTTACCTTTGGACAGCTAAACTAGAGAAATACAGCCTGGAATTATCCATAGAAAAATGTTCAGGAATGACAGGGAAGCTGTAGCCTATTGTCTTCTGGGAAAAACAACACAGCCCAGTCCTAGAAGAAGAGGCCGCAGGGAACTTTTCTCCCCCTGATTTTGTATTGTCTATTTTTATGAGATCTCATAATTTTAGCCAGTAGGTTCTGATTTCTCAAATTCTAAATTGAGATTTTGCTTAATAAAAACATCATAAATATGAGTCAGTTGCCAAATGTCTGAATTTTGATCATGTGACTACAGGGATACTGCAATGGTTGTTAAGTGTGGAAAACGGTCATAGGCCATTTTTTCCCCAGTGCCCTAACTTCAGATGGTCACTAAATGAAGTGCTGTAAGTCAAGAGCTACTAGTATACAATACCTTAAGGCACAATACATGACACAGTTACCAGTGCATTCTATTGGGCTTCAGAGACTTAGCCATGTACAGAATTTCACTGTGGATGTTCTTCCTTCAGAAAGTAGGAGATGTGCTAATCCATGCATTTGCATTAGATAATTCATCACTTAAATTGCTTATTTATTACGGTGATTAGTTATTATAGTAACTAATAAAACAGAAGCGCTAACATTTTAAGGCAGTGTCCTGAACTGCTGCAATGTGAATAAAAAAGATGTCGTATAGTGACAGTAAACAGCAAATATTCCTTTTAATATTTTTAATATTCCTCATTGGGTTCTACCAGTGACCTTTCATCAAAGAGGCTTGCTTGTTCCTCTCTCCTGTTCATTTCAAAGCAAGTGCATCTATTTTGTGAAATGCTAGAGGTCGTGAATATTTGTTTATTTTTAAGCAGACTTAGAGGCACCCAGACGCTGTCAGGGGTTTCCATATAAACTTACAGCCTCTGCTTCGTTCTTGTTAAATTCTATGATTCTGTCCTGAATTATTTCATGAACTCAAGGCTAATATTGTGAAAAGCAAGAACAGTAAAATAAGTAAATAATTATACATCAAACTGGCCAATTATGAAAGAGTAACAAATATAATAACAGTTTGATTTATAAACAGTTCAAGTTGAGCAGTTTGAATTTGGTGCCTAGTAAAAGCCTTCCTTTTCATATACAGATGATGAATTCAGGCTAAGATAGAAACTTAATATATTATTATACCCTTCATGAAATAGATATAAACAATTATTTTTGGTTTGCCTAGTCTGGTGCCACTTAGCAATTAATTTAATCTTAGCTCAGCAGGACAGCTTCCTATACATAGAGAGGCAGTTTAAATATTACAGTTAAAATTAAATATGAATCTGCATTGCACTTTAACATAGTTGCATCTTGTGAGGCAGAATTAATACTTCTCACACTGTATTATAAGACGGTTGAATACGTATTGATATGCATAATCTGCCAACAAGACATTTAACCATGAATTTCATAACAATGACTCTTGGTAGAGCATAGAGAGTGAAATCCCCAAAAAGGCAGTCTGTCACAGAGAAAAGGGATCAACCTCCAAATCACCTGAGGGCAGGACAAGAAGTAACAGATGGAAGTTTATAGAGGATAGATCCAACCTAGAAATAAGGAGAAATTTCCTGACAGCAAGAACAATTAACTAGTGGAACAGCTTGCCTCCAGAAGTCGTGGGTAGTTCATCACTGGGAGGGGGGGGGGTTAAGAAGAGACTGGATAGCCATTTGCCTGAAATGGTATAGGGTCTCCTGCTGGAGCAGAAGGTTGGACTAGAAGACCTCTAAAGTCCCTTCTGACTTTGTTATTCTATGTTCTGTAAGTAACCATCCAAAATGACAAGCCCAGCCTAAGAATGACATAGAACAATCGAGCCAAATTTCAGTTCTTTTTTTCTTACAGCCAACAGACAGAAACTTGTCAGACTAAACTTTTACTAAACCTTTGATCTTCACCCCAACAGATGTACCCTGGGAAATTCTAGGGAGTGGCTATCCTAATTCCCTTCCTCTATGTCTGATCCAGCTCTGGGCTGTGTTGTCTTGCCCCCACTTGGAATGTGCTCCCTCTTTCCTGGGAAACAGCTGCTTCACTGTGGTCCATCATATCTACCTCCCTTTGATAGGCACCACCCTCACACAAAATAATAACATACAGTAACATATATCTGAGTTTTAAAAATCATTCCATTTTCAATTAGAGAAGGTAGAGCCCAATTCCTAATCCAAATGCCTGCAAGTACATCTGAGTTTACAATGCTTTACAAAAGGTCAAAAAAGCTGAGGCCATGTAGATCTCAGGAGTACGCTGATCCGTAGTGCGGGACCTGCAACAGAGAAAGAATATGACCCCTAGTTTCCACTAGAGAACATTTTCTAATAAAAGGGACCTGGACATGTCAAACCTGCCAATTCTGGAGCAAGCAGAAACTATAGAGACAGGCAGCCCACAAATGCCCATGTAGGGCATTATAGGTGACAACCAACAGCTTGGAAGTCAATTGGGAGACTCTGCAGCTTGTAAAGTAGAGGTGACAAAAAATGTATTGCCCATGCTATTGCATTCGGGATGAATTGCAGCTTCCAAATGCTCTTCGAGAACAGACGTAGGTACAACACATTACAATGATCCAACTCGACATAAGGTGACATAAGTTATTGTGCTTAAGGTAGTTTACAAGTTTACTTGTAGTAGAGCAAGAGACACAAACTTTTTTGAATATTAACTTTGCCTTTGCGTAGCATACGCAGTGGGTGCAGTTAGACAAATTTTAATTTTTGTTGTATTGACATTTAAATTTAACTAAGGTTGTACAGAGATGTAGATAGGTATAGATACATATGCAATCATGCATTTAATAACTTTCTCAGTCTGTCACATTAAAAATGAGCTTGGTAACTATTTTTGGAATTGTTCAAGAGTTTTTTTGTTCAATTGTGCTGCTTTTAAATGATTCAGCAGTCTGAAATTGTAAATTTTACACATTATATAATGTGATGGTTTAATGGATGCTTACTATAAGCTTCTTTGAGTAAAACAAATTGCAAGGAACAAAAGGGAATAATTCAGAGGTGCACAAATTGAGGCCACATCTGGCTCCTGAAATGTTTTGGTGTTGTTAAGTATAAGGAACGCATTAGAGTAGAAAGTATTCATTACAACCCTTCTGTTGGAGAAAACTCATTGGACAGGCAGGAAAACAAACAAATCAACCCAGAGTTCTTATTCAAGGCACAAATATCCAGACTCAAATTATTCTATTTCAGACAAAAATTATTTGATGGCACTTAATCACTCATTCAAGCATTAAAAGCCCTAATTCAATTCTGCCCACTTTCTGCTTCAATCTATGTATTTAAAAACAAGTGCAATACTCACATTTATTAGTGAATGTACAGTATTCATAATTTTCCATATTTATATGCCATTTTTAATCAAGGACCATCATGAAGTTGAAAATGAAAGCAAAGGATAACTATGATTTGATCTGCCTGATTTCAGTGTGTGTATATGTTTGTGTGTCTCCATAAAAGGTTTCTAGTCTTTGAGAAAAGTACTTGTCATTCTGATATAATAAAGTTAAATTACTTTGCCTAAAGTGTGGATTTTGTTGATTTCTGCTCCATTTGTATTATGGGATATCACATTGCATTTTATGTACTGTAGATAGATATCAACTTCCCTTTCGTGAGGGAACAGCGGGACTGTGGTAATTTAACCTACAGTATTTATTAGTGGAAGTAGTATTTTTATTTTAAATAGTACTGGAGAGGAAGCACAGATGAAAACTTTGTGAAAAGAATGTTGGTGAAATGGTATCTGTGATAAAGAGGGAAAACAGTATCTACTGTAAAAAGGAAATGTGTCACTCCAAAAGGAACTGAAAAGAAGATACATATTTGTATAAAATATGCAGCTACTAAGTGATAGATATAGATATAAATAGGGAAATCATTTGTATAGTTTAACCAGAAAACAATAAAGCAGAGGTTTTTTACCTGCTGACATATGTTTTCATTTTGTGGTCAAGGTGCTAATTATTGATGTGCAATTTTAAAGCCCCTGCTTTCTCCCCCACGGTCTTTTTAGCCATTAACTTTGATTTGGATTGGGACCCTTTCCAAATGAGAATATTTTAAATAGAGAACTACTCTTTGCTAAGTACAGCATGGGACCAACCTATGGCAAACATGGTCTTTTCAAGTATTTTTGCATCACACCTGCACGAGACACGTTCAGCCTGTGGATGGATGTAAGGACATACAAGTGCATAAATTATTTTCCCTCCCCTACTGTGAATAAAAGCCACAGGCATGGAGAAAGAGGCACAGCGACTCCAAGACCAAAGTAACTCTAAAATTGCTGATTCCAGATAGTTGGAATGGAGAGAACATTTGGCAGAGGTGCAACTTCCGAAGCTTATCCCCATGAGATTGAGCTTATGAGTCTCACTCTTCCTATGGTATCCCAGTCTTCCATTCTTGCACTCCTCTATGCATTAATGGGTTCACTTCTGCATCGGGAGCTTTCTCTTCGAATATAGTCTTATGGCATGATTTTCTTGGATCTTGGAGTCCAATAATACCCCTGAGGCTAACAAGCTTGTATTGATGAAGAGAAATGTAGTTTCCAAGGCAACAACAGAACTATGGACCGCTAAGATAACTGAATTACAGTATTACCAGGCTTGTGATTACTGAGCCTGAATCCAAATAGAGACCAGTGTCTTCTGCTTCCAGACCTAAACTCAATAATAACCACTTGTACTGCCAAGGGCTACAGAGCTGGTACCCCAAGGATAAACTTAAGGAAAAGCAATTATTATTACAAACCAAACCCTTGATTAATTGACAAATTTTATATATTCTCCATGTTTCCATTAAAAATTGTATTTCTGATTTGTATTTCTGATGGTTTTATTTCTCAGGAAACAAGTGGAGGCTGAGAAGGATGGTCAGGCTCAAGGAGCATAGAAGATCTCCGTTCAAAAACAGGCTGGGATTGGAATAAATTGCTGCCTTGGCTCTATCCAGGGTCCTGAAAAATTTGCAAAGGCCCACTTGTCTACTGTATCATCTTCATTTGTGCCTAACTATATATTTATACTTTTCTGCTATCTGGTGCTTCATTGCAGATTGGGAAATGATTGATTGAAGAGCTAAGTCTGGGCAAATTCAAGTTCAAGCCAGCTTTTAAAAATGAAAGCTCATTTGGTGGTTTTGAGCCAATCAGTATCTCTCAGCAAAACCTGTAGCATAAGTTTATTGGTCTGGGCTGGGGAAAATGACAGGCTATAAATCTAATAAATAACTGAATGCACAGGATCTAACTCCTTACTTTAAACATCCAGCCATCAACATGTGGAAGACACTGATTTGGGGTGATGAACAGGTTATAGAGTAAAAAGTTTCAGTGGAGAAACTTTTTGCATGTATGTTTAACTATGGGTGCATATATCAATGTTCAGATATGTGGTGTGTGTGTGTGTATTATGCAATATCAATGGATATGATTCTTGAGCTAAAAATGTGCCCATCCATGCATTAGGCATTAAAGAAATGCCAGGTCAGTATCAGCCTGGGGTGTGTAGAAAGAAATCAGCCCTAGATCATGTCTCCCTATTTATACTGAACAACCAGGAAACTGCTGGATAGCTATGAAGACTCTGCAAATGCCTATATACTTATGCAATATTAGCTTCTTTCAACATGACTTACCGAAATAGCATCACAAAGTAGCTGCAGTATAATACAATTTTAGCATAATAATAATGCATTAATGACATCCATAAATAGCACAGTTAAATCATTTGCTTAATTCTTAAAATTAGACCCATAACAGCTTAAAACTGTTCAGAACAGAATAATAAACCCGTTCAGCATAGAGTCAATTCTTCCCCAGTACCAACCAAGTCATACATCGAAGTCTGCCAGGAAGGCTGCCTAGACATAAAATCTATATTCACAGGTTGATTCATCAGATAGAACAGTAGCCATGAGTTAGACCTTCTTGGAAGAAGCAGCCCAACTGTAGATTTCCCATCTAAGGGAGAAATCTATGTTCTATTAGATAACATTTATGTTCATTCAGATATTTGTGGAATAACAATTTATTCCAAGATCAAACTATTTTTTAGATGATGATGATGATGACAGTGATGATGATAATGATTCCTGTCTTTTTACATTTATTGATAATTTTGCTTTTTATTTTATTTATTAAATTTATTTTAGTTAAATTATGTTTTATAAATTCTCCAGACTTCACTAGAAGGTATAGGAGCAGTATAGAAAATAATTAAATAAATGAAAGATAGATGATAGACAGATAGATGACAGAAAGAGAGAGAGAGAGAGAGAGAGAGAGAGAGAGAGAGAGAGAGAGAGAGAGAGAGAGAGAGAGAGAGAGAGAGAGAGAGAGAGAGAGAGAGATTTAAGGAATTTTAATAAAAAATAGAGGGAATAAGGCATTATTGAATTAAATAAAACTTTTTTTAGAAAATAAGACAAAGAAGAAAAATTTAAAAATGGTAGAAACATGCTGCACTTGTAAAATTGTACAGTTATTTGAATCGTGTGCAATGCACACTTGTAAAATTGTACAGTTATTTGAATCTAAAGCTGACTAGTTGTGGGGCTAAAAAGAAGCAGCTTTAACTAAAAGCAGACTTGATTTTCTATGGATTGAAGTGTTTTCTCTCTCTCAGTTCTATGCAGACATAACCATAACCCAATTGTCCAGTCCCACCTACTAAATACTCCAGGAAAAAAAAGAAGGGATATAGATGGCACTATAGGTTTAACATTCAGAAAAAAGCACTGAGATGAGATATGGCTGAACTATTTATGGAGTCCACAGAAGAACACCATAACTTTTTCTCTATTACCAACAGTATTTGAAATAAAGGATTTAGGTTATAGGAAGGGACATTACCGTTGGTGATAGTGGGAAACTGTTCACACCAAGGTCAAAACACAAAGAAAACCAAACAACCTCCAGCCCTACAAAAGGGGTTAGTGTAGACCAGTGGTAGGCAACATTGGCTCTGGCTCAGGAATTCTGGGAGTTGAAGTCCATGAGCCATAAAAGAGCCAAAGTTGCCTACTCCTGGTGTAGACCTTTTACTGAAAAAAGCAGGCAAAACATTAATAGAGAAAGACCTGAAGGCTTGAAATTTCAAAACCGCACCTCCTCCAGGTCTTGCAAGCTGCAGGAGGAAACTACCTGCCAATTGTTGTAAACAACTAAAAGAGCTTCAAAGGACAAACCAAAGGAGACACAGAACAATGACTTTGGAGAACACTGCAAGAGACCTGTAACATCTATTAGCATCAGCACTTTGGCTGGGGAACCTACCTAAATGAATATGAAAATCAAAATAATTTAAATGAGAAGGCACGTTCTGACTATAAAATATTAAAAAAGGGTTTTTTAAAATTTCAAAAGCAAGAAAAATACAGACGTTGAAACAATTGTCTCAGAATTAATGCCCTTTTCTTACAGAAGGTACTGAAGCAATCTGGGTTGTTTCATTGAGAAAGAATTATACCAGTGATAAGGCCACAACTCTGAGTGGTAAAATTTGAAAGACCACAAGAGGGCAGCACATTAGAGTTGCCTGTATCTCTGCTGTTATTTATTGCAGCCGCCTGTGTCTGGTAGTCCTACTACTCCATGGCCTAAACGTCCCTCCTAACTATTTTATTACTACTAAATGTCCCTCCTAACTATTATATTACTACTTACTCTATATTTTATTACTAGAAACTAAGTTATTAAATAATCTTTCATATTCTTCTTTTGGGAGGGCTGTCTATGATGCATCTGCTCAAGGTATTTTTGGTTTATTATTTTTCTTGTTTAATATCTCTCTAGATACAGTCCTGGTTTGGGGGCTAAATCTTATTTTTTGTTACCCTGTTACATGATGGTGTTCTAAGCTTGTTAAAATTCAACTGTTACATATCTTGTTGACATACATACTAAAAAGCAAATATCAAATTAAAGTGACTTATGCCTGCTGTGAATACCAGTCCAAATGCAAAAGTTTACAACTCTCATGTGAAGTGAGTGGAGAGACTCAGACTCTGTTAGTAGATTTATTTGGGAAGGTGATTGGATGACTGCAGGGGCAGCTGTCTGAGATGGTATAGGTTCTCCTGCTTGAGCGGGGGGGGGGGGGCTGGACTAGAAGACCACCAAGGTCCCTTCCAGCTCTATTCTATTGCCATGAATTGCTTGAACTTTTTTTTTTAAGCCAGCCAACCTGATAGCCAACACCCCATCCTGAGGTAGCAAAACAGATAATTTCTTGTTAAAGTCAGGTCCTGGATTTCTAGATATTAATGCTGTATTAGTCTTTTTCCAGCTGTCAGGAATCTAATATTCATTGTTTTTTAATAAAAATTGGAAAGGTTCATTCTCCAGCATGATTGGATGGAGAACCCACGGACAGATGGGTTGTCTTAATCTATCTGCTCCAATTAGACTAAGTCTGAAATTTAGTACCGCCCCCTCTGTGCCAACTGCACCCCAGTTTTAGACTTAGTCTCTTTGCTCTAAGACGCGTTTTTTCTTCGCTCCTGGAGCAGAAGACTTTGTATTTTTCCTTAGCTTAATTCCAATCCTTATCATTTGTAACTGATAACATTATTACAGGATTATCTACTGATCAATCCTCCCTCAACCTACAGCCTGGCTAGGCTGACAGGCTGGGCATCTATAGATTCTTCCCTTCAAGGGAACCCCTCTTACTTCAGGAGAACTTTCCTTAAGAACAACTCTCCTTAAGAGCAATTTCTTTGAATTTTCTACCTTCACCTGAGACAGGGCAAGCCCCTATAGGGGGCCGTTCCTCAGCTTCCAAAACGTCAGCCGCCGCTCCGAGGATTCCCCAACTACCAGCTGATCGTCGGAGGGCCCGATCCTCGTCCACCGTCTGTAGCTCCAGAGGCAAGGGTAAGCCTTGCCGATCGATGGGGGGGGCTCCGCAAGCGGCGACGAAGCTCGCCAGGCCTGGAGGGAGCCTTTCCAGGTCCCTCGGCCTCAGAAGAGTGTTTTCGGCGCGATCTTATCTTCCGAGGCCTGGAGGCATTATCGGCCTCGGCCAGCCTCAGTGCCTCCCAGCTGACCATCCTAACACCCTCTGCTGCGCTAGGAGCCCAGGTGATTCTTCGGAACGAGGGCTCACCGCAGTTCAGGCCTCCGCTGCGCTAGGGGCCCAGGTGATTCTCAGGAACGAGGGCTCATCGCAGTTTAGGCCTCAGGCCTCAAGGCCTCCTTTCTAACGGCCGTTTTTGGCGCGCAGAGCTTGCGGCCGCCATTTTGAATTACCTCCCGGCCGCCATTTTGGAACTTACAGAGGCCCAGACTGCCTGCAGGATCATTCCAGAAGGCAGTTTTCTGACAAGTTGAGACAGAGGCCTCTATATTGATCAACCTTATCACCGGACAAGAGTGATTGGATTGGGGAGGGCCAGCTCATTCCGGAAGGACGCAGTGCCTACCAACCCCCCCATGGCCCACACCCCTCACCGGGCCGGATCATCTCTGCTGGGCTCCCTTAGCAAGCTATAACGCCGAGGGGGGGTCGTTTTGCTGAGGTTGAGCCCAAAGCAGATTCATCATGGCAGAAAAATCTACCATCGCCGGCCAAGAGGAATCATCCTACTGAGGCAAGTGGAAAGAATAACTCCAAACGAGCCAAGTCACGCAGGGAAACCACTAATCCACAGAGGGCAGCTTCCCCAGGTCAGACAGGCACTACGGGAAGGCCCATTTTTGAACCCCTTTCCTCACATTGTACCTCAGCCCAGGGGCCTGGTCTCCCCCCAGGGGAATTTCCCAACTAGAATTAGCCACAAGGGCGGGCCCAGAGACAGGCTTGACTAGCCAGGACACCCTTAATGTGGGCCACCCCCCTGAGAACCAGACTCTAAACCCGGACTACCTTCAGTCTATGATAGTTCAGGCTGTGGCTCAATTCATGGCTTCCCACGCCCAACAGCCACCCCTACAATCCATGTATCATTCCAATCTCCAGATATCATGGATGAACCTTCATCAGATCTAGGATCAACAAGGGCTGAACCATCGGGCCTGATTATGTCAGAGGACAAAGGTATCACTTCATCTGACCCCACCCCTTCTGTCGGTCTCTTTGACCATTCACCTTTATTTCCCTGCTAATCAAGGCCTGCACAACTGCAAACCTCCCTCAAGAGCAGGAGGCCCACCTACAACATCCAGGGTCCCCATGCTATATATACTGAGCCCTCAGTCTCTCAGAACCATATCCCCCCCCTTTTTTTCACAATAGGGTTCAAAAACAATGGGAGAAGTTAGGATCCCTCTCAAGTCCTGGTGCCGTAGAGAAGACATTATTCAATGTTGCCCCTTCTCTGACCTCCCTATTGGAGATCCCTGAGATTGATGAGCCATTGAACTCATTGTTTCCCAATGCTAACATTCCTGGGGATATAAATGAGGCACTTAGGGCGGACGATAAAAAGATTGACTCCGCATTGTGTAGTTCCCATCTGGCGTCAGCCTGGGCAACAAAGGCGGCAACATCCATGGCCTTCTTTGCCAGGGCTTCAGCCTTTGGGTTACGTGAGCTCCAGGACAGGATCCCTCCGGACCAGCTCAGAGCTCACCAAAATCTGGGTAAGTTAGTGGCTACGTCCCAGTACCTAGCCGACGCTTCTCTGCACATGGCTAAATACATTGCTGGACCATCGCTGCAGACATCTCAGCATGAAGGCTCCTTCGGCCCAGGGATTGGCGAGCAGACACCAAGACCAAGTGGCGTCTGGCCTCTAGACCTTACACAGGTGGACATCTCTTTGGTAAGGCACTAGAACCATACTTAACTGAAGGACAAATGTAAACTCTGGTTAACTCATGTCACAGAGCAGTTACAGGAGGCTGCCTTTCGACCAGCTCCATCCTGGGACTGGGCCCAGCATCCTCTATTCCTTTCAGAGACAAGCAGGATCGTTCAGCATGCAGAAGCAGACCACAGATCCAGGCCAAGCGGCCCCTTTGAGGCCCGGGGGGGGGCGTTCCTCTAAACGAGGCAAGTGATCTCACAGTCTCACTTCCCATAGGAAGCCGGCTGGCCCCTTATTCCAGCACTTGGGCAGCCACCACTACAGATGCCGGCTGGCCCCTTATTCCAGCACTTGGGCAGCCACCACCACAGATTCATGGGTTTTAGACACCGTCACCCAAGGTCTGAGACTAGAATTTGGTTCTCAACCACCTGACAAATTCCGCTCTTGCCCTATCCCAACGAGCAGGTCCAGGGCTGACTTTATGTCAGAGGCCATAGCTCATTTATTACAAATACGAGCAATGGATCCAGTACACAAGACCAAGAAGGACGAAGGTTATTCAAACCTCTTCGTCATCCCTAAGACTTCGGGGGGCTGGAGGGCAATCTTAGACTTGAAGGGTCTAAACCTTACTTGAGGTATAAGAAGTTTAAGATGCAATCACTTCAATCAATCCTGGCCAGCATCAGGCAAGGTGACTCTCGTACCTCAATAGACCTAAATGCGGCATATTTGCACATTCCCATTTATCTGACAGCAAATTCCTCAGATTCAACTATGCCCAACGCCACTACCAGTACAGAGCCCTACCATTTGGCCTCTCATCGGCACTGAGGGTATTCACAAAGGTACTGGCGGTGTTCGCAGCTCACCTTAGACAAGTTCCAATCAGAATTCAATGCTATTTAGATGACATACTAATTCAGTCATCATCATTTCGAAACGCTCAGTCAGACCTCGCCCTAGCCATCAAGGTTTTTCAGGAGCATGGTTTTCTGTTAATCTCTAGAAAAGTCATACTGTACCAACAACCGGTTCCTCCATTTGGGCGCTGTTATAGACATGGACAATTGTACGGTCTACCTATCTCAGGATCGACGGAACTCTATTCAGACCCTTGTATGTCGGATCCGAAGGGACAGAGTAGGCACATTGGCCTCCCTATCACAGCTACTGGGGAAGATGGTCCTGCGTGCAAATTGTGCCATGGGCACACCTCCAGGCCAGAGAATTACAGTGGCCTTTCCTTCCATTTCAGAGACTTCACACCAGCACATCCCACCAGAAAGTCCGAGTTCCACGACCGGTGTTGAACTCCCTTCAATGGTGGGACTCCCCGGTGCTGTCTTGGGGAGCAGAATTCAAAGAACCACAGGATTACCATACCACAGATGCAAGCCTGCTTGGGTGGGGGACACACCTCCACAAGCACTGGGCTCAAGGTCGGTGGTCCAACAGAACCTAAAGAATGAGACAAACTGGCTGGAACTCAGAGCCATACATATGGCCCTAAAGAGATTCAGCGATATAGTACAGGGCCAACGTGTCCTGATTTTAACCGACAGCATTACAGCCAAGGCCCATGTCAACAGACAAGGGGGGACAAGGTCCCAGGCCTCTCATGCAGGAGGCCAAATTGCTGGGGTCCTGGGCGGAACTGAATCTTGCCTCCATCAGGGCGGGGCACATATCCGGAGTGACCAACCAGCAGGCGGACTCCTGAGCAGAGCAACCATGGACCATTCCGAATGGCAGCTGGATCCGAAGGTATTCAGAGAGATCGTGGACAGGTTTGGTTCCCCAACCTTAGACCTTTTGCCTCCTCCACCAACTCACAACTTCCCAGATTCCTTTCCAGGTTCCCATCTCCATCAGCGGAGGGAACAGATGCGCTCCGCAGTCCCTGGCCCAGGGAACTGCTCTATGCCTTCCCTCCTCTGCCGCTTCTTCCTGCCATGATCAGGAAGATCCTTCGCGAACGAGCAGAGGTCCTCCTGGTTGCGTTGCATTGGCCGAGATGCTCTTGGTTCGCCGACCTAATGGAGCTCTCCGCATCCCCTCCAGGGAAGGTCCCAGCAAATTGCATCTCCCTCATCCAGGGGCAACTATGCCAACCAGTCCCTCAAAGGCTCCAGTTAACCGTCTGGCACTTGAGAGGCAAGACTTAGGCCGAGACTCATATTCGTTGAAAGTCATAGCTATGATTCAGCAATCCAGGCGACCCTCGACGAATAGAATATACGATGCCACGTGGAGAGGCTCCCGTAATTGGTGTTCGGTTCAAAATTGACCTTTTGGCGGTTTCAATGCCAGTTATCTTGGAGTTCCTGAGGGATGGTCTAGACAAGGGGCTTTCTACAAGCACCATACGCAGGCAGGTAGGAACACTTGCCACAGTTATTTCCTGCGGTAATGAATCCTTAACACATCACCCTATGATACGCTCCTTCCTAAAAGGAGCTAACAACGCCAACCCATCAACTGTACATGGATACCCCTCATGGGATCTTCATCCGGTTTTATAGGCTCTTGTTTCACACCCTTTGAACCTATTGACACTTGTTTATTCAAACAGTTATCGATGAAGGTGGCACTTCCTGTTGCTGTATCTTCAACCAGAAGGATCTCTGGACTGGCTGCTCTTCAGTGAGGAAGGACCTGTGTACTTTCCATAAGGACAGGGTAACCCTTAGGCTAGACCCCTCCTCCGTGACTAAGGTTAAGTCCTTGTATCATAGATCTCAGGAAATAGTTTTGCCAGACTTCTGTCCTAACCATCTAATGACATAGAGGTTCAGTGGGAAAAATCGGATGTGCCCAGGGCTTTATGTTGTTATATACAGAGAACCTCATCCTTCCACAGAACAGAGGCTCTGTTTGTGTCCTATCACCCTTCATCACTAGGTCAGAGGGTTTCTTCACCCACAATACGCAGGTGGATTAGAGCTTGTATTTCTCTGGCATACGAGACTCAGTCACTGCAAGCTCCCAGGCATATCACGGCCCATTCCACCCGGGGTGCAGCTACTACAGCTGCCTGATTTACTCAGGCCTCCGTAGAGGAAATTTGTAGAGCAGCAACATGGGCATCGCCCTCTTCCTTTGTCCGTCACTACAAGATGGATATATATGCATCGTCTACGGCTTCATTTGGCCGCAAAGTTCTAGAACACGCATTAACATCGGATGGGACCCAGGCCCAATCTAATTCCCCACCCTAGGGACACAGGGCTTTGGTATGTCCCATCCGTGGGTTCTCCATCCAATCATGCTGGAGAAAGAGGCGTTGTCTTACCTGAACGCCTTTTCTCAGCATGATGATGGAGAATCCACTCCCTCCCATTAGGTCAGTTGGCCTGGTTCCCATATTGTTCAGACGCGTCAGACTAAAGTCTGAGTATCGCCTTAGCCTAAAACTGGGGTGCAGTTGGCACAGAGGGGGCGGTACTAAATTTCAGACTTAGTCTAATTGGAGCAGATAGATTAAGACAACCCATCCGTCCGTGGATTCTCCATCATCATGCTGAGAAAAAGCGTTCAGGTAAGACAACGCCCCTTTCTCAAACATTTATAGTAAGAGGCCAACAGACCATCCGGACCAGGGACTTTACTGTTTTAGTCTTTTTATTAAAGCTTCTCTTAATGTTATAGGTCCTTTCAAAATTTGTCTCTGATTCTCTGTAATCTTCAAATAAATTCTGCTTATGTATTCACCACTTTTTCCAAGGACTTTTCCAGATCCTTATGTAAAGTAGAGTAACATTGGTGAAACATTTTTTGTTGTTTACATTATTTGTTATTAGTTATTACAGTTCTTTTTTGTAACTTTAGCATCAATTTCTTTTCTTTTTCTTTTCACAATTTATATATCAACCATTTCTCTGCTTTATTTGCCAATTCAAAACTTCTTCATTTTGCAAAATTCATCTTTATTTATCTCTCTCACTGCTAACATAGATAATTGCTTCTGTAAAAGTTTAATTTGGTGGGTAATGGTTACCCTCTATTTAAACTATGCTTCCTTTTCAAATTTCATCAAAATAACTTGGGTTTTCTCTTGCCTTTTCTAAATTCACAGCTATACGTTGTGTAAGATATCCTCTTATAAAAACTCTGCTTGTATTCCAAACCATTGTTACTTCTGTGCCTTTATTAAGATTATTCTCAAAAAATCTTCTAACTTCTTTTTGCAATCCTCCACTAATGTTTCCTTTTGCAACAACATCTCATTCAATCTCTGTTCGAAAAAAGTCATTTTTCCTTTTAGAAGTTAAAGTAACTGGGTTGTGGTCTGAAAATTTTTTTAATAATAGATCCACTCTATGTATTATTAGTAGCCAAATTCTTAGAGATCAAAATCATATCTATTCTTGAAAAAGATCTATGTCTTTTAGAAAAATCAATATATTATTTTGAATCACCATTTTTCTATTCTCCATTAAATCAAAGAAAACCTTTGGTAATTTGCCTTGGGTAAGTTCTATTTGTTTATGAGAACCACACCATTACAATCTCCTAGGAGACATCCATTTTCATATAGAAAGTTCAATTGTTTATCCATAAGTTTTTATAAAATGCTGTTTTAACTTTCTTTGGGGCATAAATTCCCAATAGTCACCTATAGATTAACTTTCATCCCAATATATATGCCATAATTATAAGTCAATATAGGTTTTGGATATAGTTGAAAATTTATATAGAAAACAATTCCATTATTTTTCATTCAATTTCATTCCTAAAGTGTTTACCCTTCATCCAAATTTTTATGACTCAAATGTTTTATGTCTTAATATGTTTTTAATGTAAACAAATCACATTTTAACTTTTTCAAATATCATTTTTTTCTATTTTGAGGAGCATTTGCACCATTTACATTTCATGTTAAGCTTTTATAATTCACAGTTATGCCAAGATTAGAGAAAATTCAATATCTGTAGTATCCAAGGTGGTAGCATCTTCAGTGTCTTGCTTTATCTATTGTGACATTTGTTTATTACATCTTTATGTGACTTCCCTTTGCATTTCCTCTAATTCTTAAAATTTTCCCAATAAATCTCTTGCTTTCTTCAGTTTGAAACTTTGCTGTTTAAAAGCAAAAATTATCCTTCCAAATTATCCCATTTAAATAGAATTATTTCTGTTTAAGTTTGTAAAAAAAACCCACCTATTTTTTCTTTCACAGTATTCCATTTGGAATTTCTTTAAGTACAATTACCTCTATATTATCAATTCTTAATTTAGTATTAAAATGTCGCAGCAAAACCTGATCCCTAGTCTTCTTGCAGATGGAATGCAGAAGAACATCCTTTGGAATATTTCCTAATTTTGCAAATTGAGGATTCATCCCAATCAAAAAATTAGACAGCGACTTAAAAATCTTTTCTCTGATATCTTCCTCTTGGTCATTTAATTGTTCTAAAAATTAAGAATTGCTCTAAAATTTTAAATATTTTTCTTCTCTCTCAGTAATGCCAAGTTATCCAAATATTTCTCCATCTCTTTATTTATATATTCTATCTTACTTTCCAAAGCTTTCAATTTGTCATTAATTTGCTTAACCTCTTCAGCCAATTGTCCTACAGATACATCAATCTTCTTAACTTCTTTCATATATCTTTTATCCCTGCAAAACCTTCTTCCATTTCTTTTTAAAAGCTTCCAAATTATTGGTAACTATTTCAGTCATCCTCTTAGCAAATTTCTCAAACATTTGCTGCAATAAATCTAGTGATGTCCTTATGTATAAGTTTTTCTATGTACCTCTCTTTTCTTTTCCCATTTTTGCTGCTTTTTTTTGTGTGGTTGCCACACATGTCTATTACTAGGGTGAAAGTAAAAGTCAAGCTTCTCTTTTTTCCTGTTTTGCTTTTCTTTGTCTAATACTTTAATCCCAGTTAGCTCTCCATAGCTACATTCAAACAGTCTGTTTACATATTTTGAAAAATCCACCAATTGTCTATTTTCCTTAATAATAAATAATTGGGATTTCCACAAAGGTCCAGTCTGTTTGTCTAGTTAATTTCATTAGTTTCAAGAGAACGTTTATAAAATATTTTTTTTCATTTTCTAAAATTGTCCCTTTACACATTTAAAACTTTCTTAAATCACAATATTGTGAAACTTTTTGCTTTTACGTCAAAATCCATTATGATAGTATTTTTTCTTTTCTTTTCCAAAAAGAAGGCCACTCAAGTGTCTTTATTTTTTCCTGCTGATTGAAAAATCACTCTTAAGTTGTAAATTAATTGTATCTAAAAATGTTTTAACAGAGTGTGTCTTTTGTAAGGCATGTGTCCATAAATGCTGCACAGCAGTTTTGAGTGAATGAGTAATCCCTCAGTATATAAGACACCTAATTCATGATTGACTGCAAGAAACTCAATTCCTGTGGTCTTATCACAAGGTGCAGCTATCCAGAGCACAAGTGAACAATATCCCAATTCCTCCTCTGGAGAGAATTTTGTCATCCAGAATTTGATGCCTGGCTGCTGATTTTTGCTGTGTGTTGTATCTGCCCATGGAGAACCTTGCAGATAATTCTAATCTAACCCATAGGTCCTCAACTGAAAGTCCTGAATTGAAGAAATTTAAGACACCTATGGAATTTCATTGGACAACATCTTGGTTGATAAGAAGATTGTCTGCTGCAAGGTGAGGAAGACTAGAACTCCACCCCAATATGCACTATTTATAAGTATATACCTGCTCTCTTGGGGTCCCATTAATTTATTATTTATGCATCATACTATTATGTTATGCAAAGACTAGCACTTTGGGTTTTTTTCTATAATTTACTGCAAGATGTTATGCCCTTCTCATTCTGACCTGGGAGACTGACAAAATTAACAACATCAACTACATACTGCAAGGCTGGAATTGCATAATCTTGAATCATTGGAGAGTGATAATTAGAAGATGAAAGAGACTGAGTTACTGAATTAATGGATAGATGAAAAGGGGCTAGAATCCACCCACGCCTCACCCTATTCCAAAAATATGCCCTTAGGGGAGCATCTGACTCTCAATGAAATGTTAGAATAAACAATCTAGACTATGTACAAAAGAGCAAATTTATCCATTGAGGATTCGTACAGTTTCTCCCATAGTTCTTTCTTGGAATCAGATCAAAAGATGATTTGAAATCCATAAATGTTGCAAAAAGGTGCCTTTGGGCAGTAAGGAATATTTTTCAGCTAAATAGTACAGGACTGGACAATGGTCTAGAGTTGAACTGTCTCCTCTAAATCCTGCTTGTTTCTTAACTAGACTATTTCTATTTTGGACTCCATTCTATAGTTTAAAGATATTTTACATATAGCATTCTTGATCAAAGAATGCAATAAGATTTGTCTAGCATGATCTATTTTTGACAAACCCATATTGGCTTTTAGTAATGACTTTGTTTGCCTCTAGGTGTTCGTTGATTCATTGTTTATCTTTTCCAGGATCTTCCCAGGTACTGAGGTCAGGCTGATAGGTCTGTAATTTCCATTTTTTTCCTTTTTTTGTAGATGGGAACGACATCAGCTCTTTTTCAGTCCTCTGGTAGTTCCCCTGTGCTCCCGGATCTTTGAAAAATAAGTTTATTGAAATTAGCTCTCTTGAAGTCCAAGACTCTAGTTTGACTGTGTTCTATTGCTTGTGCTTCCATAATGTTGAATCTAATATTGCATGATCAGTTCCTCCCAGGGTTCCTATGGCTTCAACACCTTCTATCATTTCATCTCTGTTAGGGAGAATTAGATCCAAAATGGCTAATCCCCTAGTTCCCTTCTCTACTTTTTGGGAGACAAAGTTGTCTGCTAGGTTTGCCAGGAACCTGTTTGATCTTTCACTTGGTGCAGAGTTTGTCTCCCAGTTGATGTCAGGGTAGTTAAAGTCCCCCATTACTATTGTGCTGTGCTTCCTACATACCTTAGTTAGCTGACTAGCAAAAAGTTCATCTATTTCCTCTGTTTGGTTGGGTGGCCTGTAGTATACACCTATGGCGATGTCATTTCCCCCCCCTTTTATATTGACCCAAATGCATTCAAGAAAGTTTTTATCATTGTTGTGCTCTATTTCTGTAGAGATGTAGTTATTTCTTATATAGAGAGCAACTCCACCTCCTCTTTTATTTGGTTTGTTTCTTTTAAATAATTTAAATCCCTCTAGCTGTGTGTTCCATGTGTGGGTTTCATCCCACCATGTTTCCGTAATGGCAACAATATCATATCTGCCCTCATTAACCTGAATTTCAGTTAAACTATTTGTGATGACTCCCCAGAGGCTTCCCCAGTTACTTCTTCAGATCTCACTTTGGAGGAGGATGAACTAGTTCCAGGAATCTCAGGAAGGGAATTGGTCAATGGCTCCAAGCAGCCATCTGAGAGGGATTTGGTTGGAGCACAGCTGCAGCAGGACAACCCTGAGGCTTCAGGTGGGGATAGCATACAGCTGCAGCTGGTCAGCAATCAGGGAGTGGAATTGCCTTCTGCACCTGATCTGAGAACACATAGGGTAGAGAAAAGGCAGGAGCAGCGAAGGTCAGCCCGATTACTCATGCAGAGGCAATCTCGCCTCTCTTGATCGGCTACACCAAAAGCTAGCTATTTACCACAGCGGACAGATGGAGATGCTGGGAACAATATGTTCATTTCCTAGCTGTGTGTTTCCAGGTTGTGATCCCTGCCTTGCTTTGGATTGACACAGTGCCTTGACTTGGATTGTGCCTTGTGAACTCTAGACTTTTCTTGCCTTGTGAACCTTCTTATATTGTGGATTTAATTTTGCCTGGTGGGTTTATCTTGTTTGGGAAAATTTCAAGTGCCTTGTGGACTCATTGGCCGTTGTTCTGTGGACTAGCATCAGACTGCTTTTGGCTGGACTTAATTGGGATAGTTCTTGGGTTTTGGTGAAGGGAATAGCTGGGGAATATTAATGAACCCACTAAACTACCATTATATGTGTGCCTGGCTGAGGAATTCTGGGAGCTGAAGTCCACAAGTCATAAAAAGGCCAAGTTTGAAGACCCCTAGATTAGTGTTATAGTGCAAGCAAACGAGAAGTCACATTCTACTGAATCATTAGTTTCAGGTGAATCAAGAACAAAAGCCAATATCTAGGCTGCCAAAAGTCTCACACACACCCAAAGTTCTTGAGCTACCCAATTTCACTTGTGGGTTATATTTCTTCTTGGACATAAATCAAGTGACCAGACAGAATCTCTAAATAACCAAAGCTTGCTTATTTGGTAATCTCAAATATATATATATATATATATATATATATATATATATATATATATATATATATATTGTCCAAATAATAACGATCACCAAGAGAATATCTATAAAAATAGAAATTTAATCTACCAAGCTTTCGTCAAATACACTTGACATCGTCAGGGTTAAAAGGCAAACTACGGGGGAGTCTTATATACAGTTGTTTAATGCCTGTTTCCGGCTCCTGGAGCGCGTCATAGGCCCCAGCTGATCGGGCTGAGTCCTAAGCATACGCCCCACGTCAGCATCTATCTCCGTTCCATGGTTAGTTTGAGTTCGATCATATGTTGCTTCGTTAGTTGTTAACGGGTTGGAAGCCCAAGTCCTTTTTTCTTCCCTATTCGTAACCCCTCCACCATCCCAGACATCACTTCCCTTTGTGAGCGGGGGTAGGCAATTATCCACACTGCCTTCAATATCACTACATGCCCCAAGGCTGCTTTGATCCTGTTTTCCTATCTCCCGGGATTGTAACACAAGCTCGTAGTCCCCCCCCATGCTATTCCTCCTCCCCTCCTTTTTCCCGTAGGTTCTCCTGAGCGGTCTGCTGTTCGTTTCCACGCTCTCTCTCTTGCGCGCAGTCGCGATGTTTCTTGCCGTTGTTCCGTTATCAGTGCTTCGTTGTTCCGTCCATTGTTGGAGAGCACTACTGCCGGGAAAAAGGAGGGGAGGAGGAATAGCATGGGGGGGGACTACGAGCTTGTGTTACAATCCAGTGTTTTTCTCCCGTTTTCTTTCTCTCTCTTACGTTGCTGGTGTCTGTGCATGTCCCACAGGGATCCATACCGGAAACCAACATACATGGATAGGATCCTGCATTTCGAGAGTAACCATTCGATGGCCCATAAAGTCAGCTGTGTCAAGACCCTGTTTAAACGTGTGGAGTCACACTGCAGCAACGCCAAAGCTAAGAGGGAAGAGAGAAATCATCTCTTCCAGGTGTGTAAACGTAACGGGTACCCGGCCAAGTTTGTTAATCGAGTTGGCAAGCCATCTGGAACCCGGAGTAACCCCACACCCCAAGAACCTACACCTCAGACAACCACACGGATTACCCTCCCCTATATCCATAATGTCTCAGAAGCCACAGCAAGGATCTTGGCACCATATCAAATCCAAGTGGCCCATAGACCAAATCAAACACTGCGGGCGGCTATAATGCGCCCTAAGGACCCGCTCCCCAACATTGAAAGATCGGCAGCCGTCTATAAGATCGACTGTATGGACTGCCAGTGCAATTATGTTGGGGAGACAGCTAAACGAATTAAGACCAGGGTCCATGAACATAAGCTAGCAGTGAGAAGGGGAGATCAGTACTCCCAGATATGGGCACACATGGCTGAATGGGACCATAGATTCAACTTTAATGAGATTAGCGTATTGGCGAGTGACAACACCAAGGGAGGCCGCCTACTTAAGGAGGCATGGCTTTCAGATAGTAATTCCATCAACCGACATGTTGACCTGTGCCCAGCATATGTAGCCTTAAGATCATGGAATGCAAGCAACCAACGGCAACACCCCCGACGACCCAGTAACAACCTTAACAACATCAAAGAGAAAGAGCAGATCCCCCAATTGATCCAGATCAATCCAAAGGAGGAAAGCCAATCGTGGAATATCCTGGTGACACCAGCAAGGTTGCCGCAGCCTCAAAGAACCAAAGAAATAGTGAAAATTAAGATCCGGAACCCCGATACTACGAACATCCGAGGCACTGTGACTAATGCAAAGGAAGATACAGCTAGTGAAAGGGGAGAGGAATTCCTGAATACGACGATCGATCCGCATATAGAAAGGAACGCACTAGCCGATTCGGAAAGAGAGGAAAGATCCCCTCGCCCGGCCGAGATAACCATACTGGGGGGAGAGTGGGAGCTGCAAGGCGTAACTAACGATAGACCCAGGAATGCCACTAGGGAGAAAGAAAAGAATAGATTGGAATGGAGGGGAAGACGGAGGGGGGAGACTCGTGAGGACGACGGAGCGCAAAAGACCGGACCATCACACCCCCCACCTACGAACTCCGAAGACCTCTCTGAGACTTGCGCAGATACCAGCAACGCAAGAAAGAAAATGAAAATGGGAGAAAAGTGCTATAATAACCAAGGGGAATGTAGCCTCACTATTGCTGTCCCCCCCCAGACTAGTTACCCGTAGCATGACGTGCATAAAACAGTGTGAATTACAAAGTGCAACTAACGATGGACCCGTGAATGTCTTTGGGGAGAAAGAAAAGAATAGACTGGAACGAAGGGGAAGACGGAGGGGGGAGGTTCACGATGTAAATCCTGAGGATCCCTGTGGGACATGCACAGACACCAGCAACGTAAGAGAGAGAAAGAAAATGGGAGAAAAACACTGGAGCAATCAAGGGGAATGTGATCTTGCCACCCCCCCCTCCAGATCAATTACCCGCAGTATGACTTACACAAAACAATTAAGCACAACGACAGCTAGACAACCCCCCCCGTAACTAAACAACTTACTTCCCAACCCCAGACCAGCATTAGATCACAACCAATTCGCAACAACTTACAAGATTATCCGGATGAGAGTTGTGTAGAAAGTGAAAGCAGAGAAAGCCACCGTAAAAGGAGCAATCAAGTAAACGATGATTGTGAAAGGAATATGAAATCCATACTGCTACCCGAACCCGGGGGAAGGAATTGAAGCATAGAGACTACCGAAACAATAGAGACCTTTATCCATCCACCCCAAAGGAAGGTAGGACGGATGAAGAGAGACACGTAACTGAAAGGAACAGGAAAGAACCAACCAATCCTATGCAATTGAATCAAGCCGGCCCGGTAACGAGGTCGAAGAGCCGTGCGCAGGCTTTGACATACCTATAAAAGACTCTCACACTTCCTGACACATTAGCCCTGAGGATGCCGGCAGGTGACGGCGAAAGCTTGGCGCTTTTTAATTAAACTTTTATAGTTTTACCTTTACCCTGGTGGTCATTTTATTCTTTGCCATATATATATATATGTTTTCTGAGGTTTTCGCAGGTATTTGTATGTAGGTCTTTGGTTGTTCGGGTTTTCTCCCGCGTAAAATTGGAAGTGTCTTGGCAACGTTTCGACGAAGTCCCATTCGTCATCTTCAGGCTGGTGTTTTCAGCTTCGTGCTTTGAGCAGCAATGTGTGGTCTTAGCTGTTTCTTCCTTTTAACTGCCAGTGGGGATATGAACTGATTGGGTGGGAGCTTGGCTATGTTCTGATTGGGTGGAGGTGTGTTCTGAATGGTTAGGGGCTTGGCTGTGCTCTGATTGGCTGGGGGAGTGTTCTGTTTAGTTGTGCTCAGGTTAGTCTGAGTTGCAGAGGGGTTTAAGATTTTGGGCTGCCTTGCTACTTTTTGGCTTCGCGTTCGTGGTCGTGCCTCCTCTTCATGGAGGGTGTCAGTTTGCTTCATGTATGGATTGGAGGGGTTTAAAGTGGCTAATGATGCAGCTGTGGTCTGGCTTCTGGTTTGTGGTCGTGCCTCATCATCGGTGTGGCTTTGGGTTTGTTTTTTGCGTGGATGTGTGGTGGTGACATCCTGTGTGGTTTTTGTGAGTGTGGGTCTGGTATCATTTTTTGTGTTAGGGAGTCGTTTGTCAATAAGGGCGGGTTTCCAAATGGCTGGTAGGCGGGAGGTATCATCTCGCTTGTTCATGCTGTGTGGGCGTTTTTCTATCTCGATGGCTTCTCTGATTATTCTGTTATTAAAATGTTCACTTTTGGCAAGGGTTCTGGTATTTTTAAAGTCAATTTCATGTCCTGTGGCTTTAAGGTGTTGGACCAGGGAAGATGTTGGTTCCTCTTTTTTGACTGAGTTCTTATGTTCTTCAATGCGTGCACTTATTCTTCTGTTGGTTTGTCCGATGTATGTGGTGACCCACACTCACAAAAACCACACAGGATGTCACCACCACACATCCACGCAAAAAACAAACCCAAAGCCACACCGATGATGAGGCACGACCACAAACCAGAAGCCAGACCACAGCTGCATCATTAGCCACTTTAAACCCCTCCAATCCATACATGAAGCAAACTGACACCCTCCATGAAGAGGAGGCACGACCACGAACGCGAAGCCAAAAAATAGCAAGGCAGCCCAAAATCTTAAACCCCTCTGCAACTCAGACTAACCTGAGCACAACCAAACAGAACACTCCCCCAGCCAATCAGAGCACAGCCAAGCCCCTAACCATTCAGAACACACCTCCACCCAATCAGAACACAGCCAAGCTCCCACCCAATCAGTTCATACCCCCACTGGCAGTTAAAAGGAAGAAACAGCTAAGACCACACATTGCTGCTCAAAGCACGAAGCTGAAAACACCAGCCTGAAGATGACGAATGGGACTTCGTCGAAACGTCGCCAAGACACTTCCAATTTTACGTGGGAGAAAACCCGAACAACCAAAGACCTACATACAAATACCCGCGAAAACCTCAGAAAACAAATATCGAACCTCTACGGGGAGGAAATCCACCATCTGACCAGGACCTATGAAAAACTTGAAGTCCAAAGAGCTTCCATTTTATGCGACCTCGCATTCCTACGCAACTGCCGAGATCAAAATCTAATCCCCACATGTTTCCAACTGAAATTCCACTCCAACTCTGCAGCCACCAAACGGATCCTGAAAAGAACAGAATTGGCCCTAATCAGAAATGAACTTCACACAAAAAGATTCCTCCTAGACCGAATTAACAAAGATCTCCTCACACTCCACCTCAAACTCAGCAACAAGATCCACCCCGCACTTTGGGACAAATCCAAACAACTCGCCGTCTGGAGAGCCGAAACACAGACCACCCTCAAGACAGATACACACACCAACAAACTCCGAAGACTACAAGAACGCCAGAAACAAACCCCTCCTCCCTCACAGCCACACATGAAACAAACAGTGCATAACATCTCAGATAGGATCCTCACCAAAGCCGAAACCAATGTCCTTTCCAAAGGATTCAACTTTGCAGTCGCTCCCAAACACATCCCCACTGAAACCATTATATGTGGAGTTGAAACCAGCCTGACCAAAATCAACCCCGACGACGCTAACAGAATCAGACTCGAAATCACCAACATCCTCTGCACCAGCAAGCCACCCAAAAGCAACTTACCCAAAGAGGAACAGACAGCACTACGTAACCTGAAAGAAGACACCAGCATAATAATCCTACCAGCAGACAAGGGCAACGCCACGGTGGTTATGAACACATCTGACTACCAAACCAAATTAACCAACCTACTCCAAGACTCCACATACAAACCCCTAAATACAGATCCCACCACCTACCTGGAAAAAACCACCAGATCCAAAATAAAAGCCTCCCCCATTAGCGAAGAGATCCAGCAAAGAATCATTCCCAGAGAGAAATCATCCAGATGCCCCAAACTCTATGGTCTCCCCAAGATACACAAAGAAGGAACCCCACTCAGACCTATAGTCAGCTCCATAGGCTCACCTCTACAAAACCTAGCCAAATTTCTCGCCAAACAACTACAGCCCTATGCAGAATCCATCACCTCACACGTAAAAAACTCATTCCAGTTTATAGAGATCATAAAGAAACAAAACTTACAGCCCAGCGACCTACTAGTGAGCTTCGATGTCATATCCCTCTTCACCCAAGTGCCTATCAAAGAAGCCTTGACAGCTATTCAAAACAAATATAACCCCCCCAAACACATCTTAGATCTGACCAACCACTGCCTATCCAACACATACTTCATCTATAATGGACAAAAATACAAACAAACAGAAGGAGCACCCATGGGATCACCCCTCTCACCTGTCATTGCCAACCTCTACATCAGTGGTTCTCAACCTGTGGGTCGGGACCCCATTTGGGGTCGAACGACCATTTCACGGGGGTCCCCAAACAGGCTGTCCGCCATTTTTTCCCCCTTTTCTTTGGCCATGCCCCTGGCACCCGGTGATGTATAAGTGGTTGGGGGTCACCATAACATGGGGAACTGTATTATGGGGTCGCGGCATTAGAAAGGTTGAGAACCACTGCTCTACATGGAACACTTTGAAATCCAAGCTCTAGAAAAATCGGATTACAAACCCAAACTCTGGCTCAGATACGTAGACGACACCTTCATAATCTGGCCACATGGGAAAGAAAAACTGGACAACTTCCTCACACACCTCAACAGCCTACACCCCAAAATACAGTTCACCATGGAAACAGAAACTAACAACCAACTTCCCTTCCTGGATGTCTTAGTCTACAAGAAATCCAATGGCTCCCTAGGACACACCATCTACCAGAAGAAAACACACACAAACCGCTATCTGCACGCTCTCTCACACCACCACCCAGCACAGATCAACTCTGTAGCCAAGACACTCATCTCCAGAACAAAACGCTTAGCTGACGAACAACACCTAAAACCCGAACTACACACTCTCACCAATGTACTAACATCCAATGGATTCCATAGAAATAAGATTACAAACCTAATCCAAAAAGAAACCCCCACTAAAATCCAAGACAAAGAACAAGAAAACGGCAAAGCCCTCCTCCCATACATAAAAGGCACCACAGACAGAATCAGTAAGATCCTCCATAAACACAACATCAAAACAGCATTCTGCACAAACAGAAAAATATCCACCATCCTTAGAAACCCCAAAGATAAAATTGAATTAGAAAATCAAGGAGTATACGAAATCCCATGCACCACTTGTCCCACCACATACATCGGACAAACCAACAGAAGAATAAGTGCACGCATTGAAGAACATAAGAACTCAGTCAAAAAAGAGGAACCAACATCTTCCCTGGTCCAACACCTTAAAGCCACAGGACATGAAATTGACTTTAAAAATACCAGAACCATTGCCAAAAGTGAACATTTTAATAACAGAATAATCAGAGAAGCCATCGAGATAGAAAAACGCCCACACAGCATGAACAGCGAGATGATACCTCCCGCCTACCAGCCATTTGGAAACCCGCCCTTATTGACAAACGACTCCCTAACCCCAAAATCTTAAACCCCTCTGCAACTCAGACTAACCTGAGCACAACCAAACAGAACACTCCCCCAGCCAATCAGAGCACAGCCAAGCCCCTAACCATTCAGAACACACCTCCACCCAATCAGAACACAGCCAAGCTCCCACCCAATCAGTTCATACCCCCACTGGCAGTTAAAAGGAAGAAACAGCTAAGACCACACATTGCTGCTCAAAGCACGAAGCTGAAAACACCAGCCTGAAGATGACGAATGGGACTTCGTCGAAACGTCGCCAAGACACTTCCAATTTTACGCGGGAGAAAACCCGAACAACCAAAGACCTATATATATATATATATATATATATATATATATATATATATATATACATACATACATACATACATACATACATACATACATATATATATATATATAGATGTATATGTATATGTATATATATACTGTGCACTGGGCCCATTTAAACAGAAATTATCTTCCAAAAGACCTTCCACCTTTTTCCCTTGGTCTGCATCTTCCTTTATATTAAGACAATGCCCAAGATAGTTGCCCAAGATTACTATCAGATCTCTTCTTTATTTTTGGATTGCCTGAGCTGCCCTGTCCATCATCCCTTCTTCCTGTCCTTTATTACAAGGGTTGCATTCTATTTGTTTATAGTTTTATTTGTCAAATTTATTTGGTCATCCATTTCACATGAAGTGATTCTGGGTGGTGTACAATAAAACCAATTAAAGCATTCTACAAAACCAATTAAAATGATAAACATGGGTACAAGACCATGAGAGGGAAAGTATTATATATAATGCAGCCAATATACAGGCTCTCTGTTACAAGGGGATCTCCAGGCTTATTAGAAAAATACCTACTTTTTGTGGGTCTTCCTGAAAGTTAGAAGAACTGGGGCTAACTTCACCTCAGGAGGGATGCTGTTCCAGAGGGTGGGTTGCACAGCAGAAAATCTTATCTCCTAGATCCCATCAGATGGAACTCCTTAGCAGACAAAATCTACACCATACCTCTCCTGCTGGATCTGATGAGATGGGTATATTAATCAGAAAGGGACAGTTCCTCAGATAACCTGGCCCCATGCCATGTAACGCTTTAAAAGTCAAAACCAGCATTTTGAATTGGATTCAGAAGCAAACTGGCGACTGGTAACACTTATGGAGCAGATTTGCATCAGGTGCAGATTCTGAATGTTCTTCAAAGGCAGCCCAATGTAGAGCACATTACAATAGTCTATTCAGTAAATGACTAAAACATGAATAACTGTGAGCACACCTTCACAATACAAGAACAGGGGCAACTGGTGCACAAATGTTGCTCAAAGGCCCTCCTGGCCACAACTGCCACCTACTCTTCAAACAGAAGTTGTGAGTCCAGAAGGACCCCCAGTTACAAACTGAGTCTATTTGGAGCAGTGCCACCTCATCTAGTATCAAATAAGATAAAACCCTAAATCTGGAAAATCCTAAAACTCAAAGCTGCTCAATCTTGCCAGGGTTCAGTTAAGGCCTATTGTTCCCCATCTAGACCCCTACAGCTTCCAGGTATCATGGCAGGACCTCCACAGCACCACTTAATTTGCCAGGATCAAAGATTATATAATTGAGTATCATTAATACCTACTGCTAATACCTCACTCTATAGCAATGGATGATCTCCCCAAGCAGTTTCATGTAGAGGTTAAACAGGAGTATGGAGAGTACTGAAGCATGCAGCAGTACCCCTTCACTATAGCATCTGAGGGTGGATTCTCACTCCTGATCAACATTGACTGGTTTTGATCCCTTAAGAAGGAAGCATACTGTATGTTGGAAGCTGAATTACAATCAGACCCTCAAAAGAAAAAGTTGAAAATACAAATGGAACTATTAAAACATAAGTTAAACTTACTTGAAACAAATACAATGGCACAACAGATTAAAAGGTCCAAACAGAACTTTTTTGAAAATGCTAATAAACCTGGGAGATGGTTGGCATATAGATTAAAAAAAGAAAGAGAAAAAAGATTAATAAGTAAGCTACGGGATACGGATGGTGATCTACAATGTCACAATGACTTAATGAAAAAAATTACGAAGAAGTATTATGAGACACTGTATAAGGTGGAGACAGTTTCTAAAGATGTAATTCAGGCTTACTTACAAGAAGCAAATCTCCCAAAGATTCCTGAGAATATGCGTCAGAGGTTAAACGAAAATGTTTCAATGATGGAGATTACAGAGGCAATAAAAAAGCAAAAGAAAGATAAAACACCAGGACCTGATGGTCTTCCTGCTGAATTTTATATAGCGTTACAAGATACTATAACTCCAACCCTGAAAGAATTATGTAATGAAGTTTTTACACATACAAAAATACCGGATTCATGGACTGAAGCTAATATTACTTTGATACCTAAAAAAGATACTAATCATACACTAATTAAAAACTACAGACCAATATCGCTACTAAATCTGGATTACAAAATCTTTGCTGCAATAATGGCAGAAAGAATGAAATTTTTTTTGAATGAATTTATACACCCAGACCAAAATGGTTTCCTACCAAAAAGACAGATAAAGAATAATTTGAGGATTATTTTAAATTATTTGGAGTACTATGAAATCCATCCAGGGAACTGGCACTTATATTTCTTGATGCACAAAAAGCCTTTGATAACTTAAATTGGCAATTTATGTTTCAACAACTTCAAGAAATGGACTTTGGTGAAAATTTTAACAAAGCAATTCAAGCAATTTATAAGAAACAAACAGCAAGAATACTTTTAAATGGAGATTACACAGATGGATTTGAGCTTAAAAAAGGCACTAGACAGGGATGCCCATTGTCTCCTCTGTTGTTTATTTTTACATTAGAGGTTTTGGCAAGAAATATCAGACAAGATACAGAAATTAAAGGCCTGGAGATTAAAGACCAGAAATATAAACTACAGGCCTTTGCGGATGACTTGGTCTTCATTCTAGAGGAGCCATTGCAAACAACTGATAAACTCTTGCAGAAAATTGAGAAATTTGGTGTAGTGGCTAGTCTGAAAATAAACAGGGAAAAGACTAAAGTAATAACAAAAAATCTAACAGACAAACAGAAAACTCAACTCACTAAAATGACAAATCTTCAAACAGTTAAAAAAGTTAAATATTTGGGTATTTATTTAATGGCGAAATATACTACATTAAAAGAAGATAATTGTGAGAGATTAATGAAACAAATAAAAATGGACTTGGAAAGATGGGAAAATCTTCAATTATCACTTTTAGGAAGAATAGCAACGGTTAAGATGAACATTTTACCAAAGCTAATTTTCTTATTTCAAACAGTGCCTATTAAACTTACTAAGAATTTTTTTGATGATTTAAATGCAATGATTCTAAGATTTATATGGCAAAAAAAGAAAGCGAGAATCAAATGTAAATTGTTACAAGAATCTAAGGATAGAGGGGGCTTTGGACTTCTAGACTGGAGACTTTACTATCAAGCAGCTATTTTGCTTTGGCTAAAAGAATGGATTGTATTGAGAAACAAAAGATTGCTTTATTTAGAGGGACACGACCTTCAGCTAGGTTGGCATGCTTTTATATGGTACGAGAAATCTAAAGCACATAAGTACTTTCAAAATCATGCGATAAGAAACGTACCTACTTTCACAATGGAAGAAAATTAAACATAATATATATATATGAAAATACCTGAGTGGCTTTCAATAATGGAAGCATTTGCTTATCCAAATTTGATTAATTATGACAAACTGGTTAATTATAAAGACATTTTAGACAAAGAGGGAAATCTTAAGGACAGGCAAACTTTACAACTACAAGGTATTGACTTGACTTGGTGGTCCTACTTGCAAATTCAAACAAGATACGAAAAAGATATAAAATTGACAGGTTTTTACAAAGAACAGACCCCATTGGATAAAATTTTGTTAAAAACAGATGAGAACTTGATTAGAAAACTCTATAAATTTCTTTTAAACTGGAAGATGGAAGAGGAACAAGTGAAAGAAACAATGATACTATGGGCAAAGAACTTTGGATATTCTATAGATTTGGAAGACTGGCAAAAACTTTGGGATAAAAATATCAAGCTTACAAAAGCGGTAGTATATAAAGAAAACTTATATAAGATGTTTTATACATGGCATATGACACCAGTTTGCTTAGCGAAAATGTTTAAAAATGTTTCGGATATTTGTTGGAAATGTAAACAACAGCCAGGCACTTATTACCATGCCTGGTGGACATGCCGTATCGCTAAGAAATATTGGGCTAAGATCCATAGATGGTTGGAAAAGATGATGAAACTATAGATAGAATTTAAACCAAAATTGTTTTTGTTAGGAATATTAAGACCTAATTATGGTAAAGAGAATGATTACTTGATATTGCATGTTTTAACTGCTGCAAGGATAGTATTTGCCCAATTTTGGAAAAATGAGAATTTACCATCTGACCAGACTATTATTACCAAAATTTTAGAGTGTGCAGAAATGGATAGACTAACGTTAGAAATGAAAGAAAAAGATGATTCAATTTATTTTAGAACTTGGTAAAAATTTTATCAGTAGTTAGAGACACGTTAGAACTTGAAAGATTCAATATTTTAGAATAGATGACTGATTTTTAATCAAGTTTTAACTAACATTTTGATGATATGATTACTTTTCCTGATTTACTGACTTTCATTTGCTACTTTTGATTGTTAGGATTTTTTTTGAGATTTTATCAGTAGTGTTTACTTAATAGATCAACGTATTTGTTTACTAAATTTTTTGATATGTTACAGTCTAAACTTTGCTAAAAATGGTTGAATATGATATTCACTCATTATTACGATCCGGACGGTAGCTTGTTTGTTGAAATATGTGATTGTATCTGTTGCGTCCTTGGCGGGAAAACAGACACGAGAAGCAGCTGGAGTTCTCAGTTTCTTTTATTCAGCGTTCAGCTTACAGGAAGATGGCTTCAGCCTCGCCCAAACGCCTCGCAGCCTCTTATATAGGCAACTCCCGGGTAAATGGGTTACTTTTCCCGCGCCAGCACCCGCGCATGCGCACGGCGCTGGCGACAGCCTGTCTGGTCCCGGGCAGCTTTGCACCTGCCCGGGACTGCCTGCAAACGCCCGAGCCGTTTGCAAGGCTCGGGACATAACACCCCTTTCCCCCGGGCTAAAACTACTACCAACATACAACATTTATTTTATATGACATTTTGCTCCCCAGTGCTCCCACTGTTTACTGGCCTTTGCCTTGCCAGCAATGTTATGTAGTCTTCTAGGTACTTAGGAGATTTCTTTGCTCTCTGTGACCTTCTTAGCTGTGGGTTACTGGCATAAGTCCCCTGACTGGAGGGAGGCGTGAGCCTGTTCTCTCTATTGTGCCCTGGTGTCTTCCAAGGACTGTGCCCCGATGCCTGGCCTGCTTGCTTGCCCACCGGGCTCGTCAGGCCAGGGCTTCTGTTACTTTGTGACCTGGTTGACCTACCTAGCTGTAGACCCTCAGGCCCCTTGAAGTGATAGCCGCTGCTGGGCGTCTCTGTAGAACCTCCTAGGTCAGTCCAAGACCTGTCAGGAGGCTGTCCATTCCCTGAACCCCATTCTGTGCTCGGGCTCGTGTGGGTTTCTGTACTTTCCCAAAACTCAGGTGTTCCCTGATTTGTGCTAGGGTTGTTGTAGTCGGGACTTGGTTCCTCGACTAGCTCTGTGTATGTTTGACCCCCTGTAGGATTTGGGGTAAGGTCAGGCCAACTTTGGGGATTGTGTGCCAGCTCTCTTGCGGGGAATGATTTGTTGGGATGCCCCCGGGTATCCTCCGTGACTGGAGTGCTGTGTGACGTGTGTGGAACGTGAGTATGCCCCCGGGGTGACTCCCTGGCTGGAGTAGGCGTGAGTGCCTGTTGTGTGGGTAAGCTCCATGACTTCCTTTTCGGAGCAATTGCGGAATCTTGGGACGGGCCGTTTGTGGCTCCCTCAGTGGAGATGGGCAGTAACTCTTGCCCTTCCCTTTGCTCCAAAGGGTCCCCCTCCCCCCCTGGAAAAGACCCAGGAGTCTCAGCAGAAAAGTCTCGCCTAGAGCGAAGTTGGTCGATGTGCCGACGTAGGACACGACCGTTGTCCAGGGCAACCTCGTAGGAGAGAGGACCTGTGATCCTGGACACAGAAGCGGGGACCCATGTATGACCAGGCCCGTAATTGCGAGCCCAAACCGGGGCACCCACAAGTAGTCGTCTAGGTGCCCTAGGATGTGAGGTAGATGAAGGCAGTCTGTCCGGATGCAACCGGTCAAGTCTAGTAGTAAGTTGGCGCCCCCAACGAAGTTCAGCTGGACTTCTCCCTGTAGAAGTGGACGGTGTGGTGCGATAAGAAAGGAGAAAGTCAGCCAACCTGTGATGCCAGTCCCCGTAGGTGAGTCTCTTCAAGGCGTCCTTTGCGATGCGCACCATGCGTTCCGCCATACCGTTGGTGGACGGGTGAAAAGGCGCAGACGTGGCATGACGAATCAGGTTTGCCTGTAAGAAAGCTTGGAATTCGGAGGAGGTGAATTGAGGGCCGTTGTCGGACACGATGACATCTGGCAGCCCGTGTGCAGCAAAAATCCCCCTCAGTACCTGAATAGTCTTTGCAGTGGTGGTGGATGAGACAGGCACAACCTCAAGCCATTTTGAATGGCTGTCAACAAGGACCAAGAAGAACTGGCCCTGAAAGGGCCCAGCGTAGTCAATGTGCACCCTAGACCATGGGGACTGTGTTTCCTCCCATCTATGCACAGGAGCTTGGGGCATCTCTGGGCGAGATCGTTGGCAGAGGTGGCATGCGTGCACCTTAGCCTCAATATCTTTATCTAAAGCAGGCCACCACAAGTGGCTTCGTGCAAGAGCCTTCATACGGACAATGCCAGGATGACCCTCGTGGAGGGATTCTAA
Organism: Crotalus tigris; assembly: GCF_016545835.1. Lineage (NCBI taxonomy): Eukaryota > Metazoa > Chordata > Lepidosauria > Squamata > Viperidae > Crotalus > Crotalus tigris. The sequence continues at coordinate 23,520 of NW_024097745.1, read as the reverse complement.
GACCCTAGTCCTCATTGAGGTGGGAATGACAACTCTGTTTCCCCAAAGCAGACAACCCTGAGAAAGGGACAGTTCGTTCCTTTTGGACCAGAAACTCTGAAACTCAGGACTAGGGCAGTGCTCAGGCCACCCGGACAGGACCCAGGAGCGGACACGTGAAAGTGTGTGATCTGTACCCGTTTCAGCGGTAACATCCCTGGCACTAAGAGGGAGCTCGGGCAAGGCTTGGATTGATAGAATGTTGACAGCTGGCGCGGGGTCAGCTTCTACTACTGGCAGAGGCAACCTACTGAGGCCATCAGCATGGCCCATTTCTTTCCCAGGCTTGTGGAGTAATGAAAAATCATATGCAGACAAGAAAATAGACCACCTAAGCATTCTAGGGGAAATGATGTGGGGAGTCTGCTTACGTGTGGTAAACAGTCCCAGCAGAGGCTTATGGTCAGTGAAGACCGTGAAATGCCTGCCATATAGAAAATCGTGGAATTTTTTAATTCCAGCAACAACAGCCAGAGCCTCCCTGTCTATCTGAGCGTAGTTGCGCTCGGCAGAAGACAGTGTTCTGGAGTAGTATGCAATAGGAACCTGAGTTCCATCAGACCTGAGGTGACTCAGGACAGCTCCAACCCCGTAGGGGGATGCATCACAAGCGATGCACACAGGAAGAGACTCGTTGAAATGTGCAAGAACACTGTTAGAAGTGAGCAAGGCCTTGACTTCTTTAAAGCAAGCCTCATGTGCTTGTGACCACAGCCACACAGCTTGTTTGTCTAGTAGCCTGTGAAGAGGCTCAGCTACACTAGCTTTATGTGGAAGAAAAGAATTGTAGAAATTCAGGAGGCCTAGGAAGGCCTGAAGTTCGGCCTTAGACTTTGGCCTGGGTGCTTGTAAAATAGCAGTTAGTTTGGATTCAGCAGGATGAATCCCAGCAGCATCAATTTTGAATCCCAGAAATTCAGTAGAAGGCACCCCGATCTTGCATTTGTCTTTTCTGAGCTTGAGGCCTGATTCCCTGAATCTTAACAGGACAGCCCTAAGTCTTTCAGCTAGAATGTGTGTGGAGTCTCCTGCAATCAAGACATCGTCAAAGTAGGGGCAGACCCCTGGTATACCTCGTAGTGTGTTTTCCATTACGCTTTGGAAAATCCCAGGAGCGACATTTACTCCAAACTGTAGCCTTTTTACTTTAAAGGCTCCCCTGTGGGTCACAATGGTCTGAGCTATGGCAGCATCATCATCAACAGGCAGCTGTTGATATGCTTGAGCTAGGTCAAGCTTTGCAAAAACACGCCCCCCCTTGAGAGAGGCCAGGATGTGACTGACCACAGGAACAGGATAGGCATGTTGCTGCAATGCCTTATTGAGTGTGCATTTGTAATCAGCACAAATGCGAATGTCCCCATTTGCCTTTAGAGGCGTGACAATGGGGGTCTCCCACGGGCTGGAATCAACAGGTTCTAGGATTCCCTGTTGGATTAGTTTGTCTAGTTCAGTGTCAATCTTACTTTTTAAAGCAAAAGGGACCCTTCTTGCTTTAATCCTAATGGGAGTGACAGTGGGGTCTAGCTTTAAGGACACAGGTGGTCCTTTGAATGTGCCCAGCTGGGGGCTGAAAACATCTGCAAATTCTTTGCAGACTTCCTGTAGGTCGAGTGTTTGTAAGCTGTTGAGTCCTGTGACGTGTATCCCCAGGGCCTCAAACCAATCGAGTCCTATGAGACTCGTTCGTTCACCCCCTACTACTAATAAGTCTAGTGGACCTTCAAAACTCTTGTATTGCACGTTAAGGGTGGCCTCCCCCTTAACACACACTCTTGCGTTCTGAAAATCTGTTAATACAATATCAGAAGGCCTTAACTTGGCCTTAGACCCACTACTGGAACAAATCTTCCTAAATGTATGCAATGAAATGATGGACAGGGCAGACCCTGTGTCTAGTTCCATAGATAATGGAACCCCTTGTAGCTTCACGTTGAGTGACAGCTTTTTCTTCATGGGCTTGTGTGTGCCTGTTCTACAGATGCTTCTTCGCGAAGCGCAAAACCCTACCCTATTCTGGCTGGGGAATCTGGTACCTTTCAGGCGTTCTTCTTGGGGTTGTGCCTTTCGTCGGCTCAGACACACAGCTGCAATATGCCCTTGTTTGCCGCATGCCCGGCAGGTAGCGGAGCGGAACTTGCAGTCGGTTCTCCTGTGGCGACCTCCACAGCCGATGCACTTGAGCAGAGCCGAAGAGCTTCCCTTCTGGTTCTCTTCCTTCGCGGGGTGTAGACGGTCGACTTCCTCGTCCGGATCCTCCTCGGAGTTTCGTCGGACGTCTTCCTGGTGCACGGACGCACCCTCTGCACTGTTTCTGATCGGCCGCATGTTTTTGATGGCGCCGCCTGCTGCTTCTTCTGCGGTGACTTCCCTTAAGGCGTCTTGGAAGGATAATTCTTCCTTGGCAAAAAGTCTCTGTTGTAGCTCTCGATGCCTTAGCCCGCACACGAATCGGTCCCTCAGTCGTTCCTCGAGGTCCTTGAACTCGCAGGGCTTGGCGGCCTTCCGTAGCGCGGCGATGTATTCCTTGGCTGTTTCACCGGACCGTTGATCCCTCTGCTCGAAGGTGTGGCGCCATGAGATAACGGACACCTTGGGGTGGAAGTGCTCTTTCAGCAGCTTCTTCAGGTCTGCGTAGCTTACAGACTCTACTGGAACAGGTGCTACAAGATTTTCTGCGATTTCGAAGGCGTCTTGGCCGCAAACGCAAAGCAGGGTGGCGGCCTTCAAGCTATCTTCCCTCACTTGGTTTGCCTTGAAGTAGTTCTCCATTCTGGATACGTAGGACTCCCACCGCTCTGGATGTGAGACGTCGAATTCCGAAAGCCTTCCGATTTTCGCCATCTTCGGATCTTCAGGAGACGGGTCTATCAGCCAGCCTACCCCCGAATGCGCACCGGATTGGCGGGTAGCTGCCGAGTCGACGCCGTTCCTCTTCCGCCGCTCAGGACTCCTCGGGTAAGCTTACACTTCTTCCTTTCCAGGTAGTGCAAGGCATCCCACCTTCGTCGCCAGTGTTGCGTCCTTGGCGGGAAAACAGACACGAGAAGCAGCTGGAGTTCTCAGTTTCTTTTATTCAGCGTTCAGCTTACAGGAAGATGGCTTCAGCCTCGCCCAAACGCCTCGCAGCCTCTTATATAGGCAACTCCCGGGTAAATGGGTTACTTTTCCCGCGCCAGCACCCGCGCATGCGCACGGCGCTGGCGACAGCCTGTCTGGTCCCGGGCAGCTTTGCACCTGCCCGGGACTGCCTGCAAACGCCCGAGCCGTTTGCAAAGGCTCGGGACATAACAGTATCTATCCTTATTTTAACCTAATTCCTTATCTCCTTCCCCTCCCCCTTTCCTTACACCCCTCCCTTTACCATACCTGTTTTGTTCCTATTTTTCCTCATCTATATAAACTTAATAAAATTTTGTTAAAAAAAAAAGAAGGAAGCATACTGTGTTATCCCCTCCAATTCCTGGAATCAGTTCAGAAGGATACCATGACTGATGGTTGTAAAAGTCACTGAAAGGTCAAGGAAAGCCAGGATTTACATAACTGATTACATTGTGAATTGTGATTGTTGCTTTCTTTGTTCTTTGACTTTTCTCTGCTTCAGTGTGTGATTTGAGGCAAGTCTGCACTATATTTTCTTGTTTTTCCTCGTAGTTGGAAAAATTATTTAACCCAGTCCACTAATTTATATTTCCTGGGCATTCTTTGAATTTTTCTTCTTTCTTTTTATTTAACAACTGAGATTATCAATATAATATTTTACAATTCTGATAGAAGAATATACTGTAGCTTTGATATGAGTTTAGCTTTGAGTTCATTGTGCACCTCCACCTGAAATTGAAGAGGGAGCAACCTTGATATAGACTGTACAAATAATTTTTGATATACAAGTTACTCTAGGCTGAAATCAGATTGTCTCAGATGGAATTAAGTTTTCATTTAGATAGTATCTTTGATTATTCTAAGCCAATTTAAAACAATTCAGACATAGTGAGATTTCAGGACAGTTTTTAATACATTTGGGACCTAGATTGGTGATTAAATTCCCAGAATAATTACAACTTTCAAAATTCTGAACTAGCCTCCAGGATCTGATGTCATTTAAACATGCATACTTTTAGTTTCTATCATATTCTAACAGTGCAGATTATGACAATTTGGTTGGGATTATGGCAGTATTTTTTTCTAATTAGTGGACAGTATTGTATTACACTGCACACACACAAAAAATAATACAAAGAAGAATGAAAATGATCCACAATCTTGCAAGCTATTGCACATGAGCAATAAAGCTTCATAAGAGTTCAGGGTTCCCATCTTAAATTTAAATTATAGAAATTATAAGTTTTGGGATATTTTGTTTATTAATTGTTATTTAATCTGAGGGTTCCATGGACTTTATATGCCAGCTAAATATGCCACATTGCTCACTTCTTGATTATAGAAATCTTACCCTTTAGGAATATGGTATATTGTAGAAAAAAGTGATCTAACTATCAACTCAATAGACACCTCTATTATCTACTATTCATTTTAAAAGCCTCCCTGCATTCAATTTATACTTCTTTCCTAACCTCTTGAATTAGGAAGTCACATCTTTTTTCTGTCTCAAGTCCTTGAATCATAGTTTCTTAGTCGTCGGAACACATTTTTTCTAATTTCTAACTAGCATGATTACTAGTTCTTCAGTTGTCTCAGTTTTTTTGTCATGTCTGCACTATTTATTCAGTTTTTGCCTGTAGACTTCCTCTTTATTCATATTTTCCTGTATTTGGGAACTCTTGTCCATCCTTAGTGTTCCTAAGGTTTTATCTGATGAATTTCAACCCCTCCCCCCAATAAAAACTGAATTGCAAAACAGTGACTAATTCCATTTTACAATACTTATTCAATCAATCTCCATTGGAAGCCATGAGCATAATACTGTCTGATTTTTTTCTTCAATAGATTATCAATTTAAAATAAGCAATTTCAACTGACAAATATCCATGTCAACATCCATGGTTTACTTATCTAGAACTTGTTTATACTTGATGGCACTTTCCATTGGGAAAAATCAATAGATTTAGTAAACAAGGTTTGGAATAACATTTTACAATAAATATTAACATAGTACAATATTATTATAATTTAATATTATAGTATTATTACTATTAGCATTTCACTCGGCTAAAATAGGCTAGTATTTAATTTTCTAGCTTCTTGCTGACCTATTCTGTCGTTTAGCTGAGCCAAGTTTGGATTTATGCTCAGCTGTTATATTTGTCTCAAATAATTTTAAAATCACCCAGCAGTCCATTTTTCCCTCTAGGAAATTATTTTGGCCTCATAAAAATTTGTAATGTATCTTTGTCCTTTCCATTCCCACACCACTTTTTTCCTTCAATTTTCATCGAAGGGATGAACTACTTCTATATTTTATAATCTTACCATAACTGTGTTTTATACCACTTGAACAAATATGGTCTTCAGCATGATCAATATTGTATATTAAATGATGTTAATAATTTACAGAATCACATTTATAGTAATATATAATATTCATATTACTTACTATCATTTTTCTGGTGAATTCTTCAGTCTTGGCTATTGCTATATAAAGATTCTAGAAACTTTTGTGAATTGTGAAATTTACAAGGACATTAGCAAATTTAGGCAAAATAGTTGTGACTGACTCTTTTTTAGTAGTGAGAAGGACAATGGATAGATTGTTTCTTGGCCATTAGACACCACTGACAATAAGAGATGAGAAGCTGTAAGTGACATAGAGATATCAAGCTTAATTTTCACTCTTTGTAGGAAACAACTGGAAAAATGTAAGTCTTGACTGAGTGGACTTCAGATATCAGAAAAACAGCAGCCAGTAGCATCACTTAAACCATATTAAAGCTCCTTCATATAGATAGCTTGTCATGCTGAGACAACAGCAAGAAGCAGAATTTAGGCATTTAAAATAAAAATAGGCTTTGGCAGCTCTCTACGGAATGCGAATTTGTAACTGAATCCTGATAACCACTTTGGTACAGTGGTTAAAGTTGCCAGGCTAAAAATTGGGAGACTAATGCTACCTTAGATATGAAATCAACTGGGTGAATTTGGATCAGTCACTCTCTCTCAGCCTTAGAAAGAAGGCGGCAGTGGCAAACGACTTCCTAAAATGTTGCCAGAACACTCCTGGGAGTTGTACAGGCAGTGACTAGGATTTAAGATTGACCAGAAGACACCATAAATAAATAACCTATTATTCTCCCCCCTCCCCCCCAAAAAACCCTGCACACTCACTCATGTTTGAATCCTAAAGCATTTTTAAATAACTGTTTGCAATCATTTTGGTATCAGCTCCAAACCAGATTGATTTCATGCTATCATTTATTTTTAGATGCAAAATCGTTCTGTTCTGAGTCTAATCCAAATTCTTTGGAATCATTACAAAACTAATATTTTACTTAGAATTGCTGTAGCTATGTAAATCTCGCAAGTGGTTAATTTTCTCATTGGCTGAAATCCTTACCTCACCTGCTTTCTAGCACTTAAAGTAGAATAGAATAGAGCTGGAAGGGACCTTGGAGGTCTTCTAGTCCAGCCCCCTGCTCAAGCAGGAGAACCTATACCATCTCAGACAGCTGATTGTCTAGTCTCTTCTTAAAAATCTCCAGTGATGGAGCACGCACGATTTCTGGAGGCAAGCTGTTCCACTGGTTGATTGTCCTCACTGTCAGGAAGTTTCTCCTTAATTCCAGGTTGCTTTTCTGTTTGATCAGTTTCCAACATTGTTTCTCATCCTTCCCTCTGGTGCTTTGGTAAACAACGTGACCCCCTCTTCCTTGTGGCAGCCCCAGATACTGGAATACTGCTATCATGTCACCCCTATTTCTTCTTTTCTTTAGACTAGCCAAACCCAAGTCCCGCAGCCGTTCTTCGTATGTTTTAGTCTCCAGGCCTTGGATCATCTTAGTTGCTCTTCTCTGATTTTTTTCCAAACTTTCAACATCGTTTTTTGTGATATGGTGACCAAAATTGGCTGCAGTATTCCAGTGGTCTTACTGGGGTTTTATACTAGTTATTAGTTAAATTGAATTATGTTAAACGAGGCCTCCAAAGTCCCTTCTAGCCCTATGATTCTATGATTTCCCCCCTTTTAAGTTCAGCATCCTGTTCTCCGAGCTTGACTTTTCCTGTATGTTTAATTTAATATTTCTACTTTTCCCTAGTCCAGCAAAGGTAACCATGGTCACAGCTGTAAGGAAAAGTATCCACTTGAAAATCTGCCAGGACAATGAGGTTTTTCAGTGCTTTGAGACTGGTAGAAGTAATAACATTTATTGGTTGGACTTGGAATCACACTGCTTTATGAGGGATTAAAGGGATGGAAACGCTGGTGTTGTGGAAGTGGCTCTAATTCACTTGAGAGGTTCATTCTTCCTGATAGGCTTTGCCATGGCTGCCAGTCTCTAACAACATGCTCAATTGTATGATCAACATAGATCGTGTTGGATAAGCATCTCAGTTGTACCAAATCTTGTGGCAAAGATCTGGTAAGAACAGAGAACTCCTCAACGGGATAAACTAGGATTCAGTTATTTGCTTGCTTTTTCAGCTGGAGGAAGGGCTTGTCAAAGCCTAAATCTGAGCATATCTTCAAAATGATTTAAGTCCTTATTTTTTCTTTACAGACATTTCAAAATAAAGAACTACAACCATAAAGTAGACTTAATGTGTTGATGATTTCAAACTTATCAGTTTAATGCTATTTCTCTGATCTCTAAAAATCACCCAAAACGTGCAAATGACATTTTCTAAATATTTGTCAGCTTTGCACTACTAGAATAACTTAGGATAAAAACAGTTTTTCTATGAATTAGGTTATGATGGCAAATACATAATATTTGCTAAGAGTGAACAGGAAATACATGTATGTTGCCTCTGTTGGCTGGGTTTTGATAGCTCCCATAAATCTTGGGTTCTGAATGTTTTCTTGTCATCTGAAGTTGTGTTTTACATGTTATTTATTCTTATTCTTCACATTGTTTTGACCCTTGACCTTGGAATGAAATGAGCTTATTTTCTTGAATTGGTTATTTGGCCTCTTGATTTCCCTTCATTTTCACTTGTCATGTTGTTTCTTTTCCTTCTTCATTCCCTGCTTCCCTAGTGATTTCACACAAGGCTGACTGAAAACCTCTTTACATGAGAAGTGTGTTTTTTTGTAGCAGAGATAGCTGTTTGGTTGTGCCCAAAGCATCCTTCCCCAATCTGATGCACTCACCGAATTCTAGGCCAGCGTGCCCATGCCATCCCAACACATCTGGAAGGCACGTTAAGAGAAGATTTATAGGGAGCCAGGCTTATTTTGTTTACCCATTTCCCTGTGTATTTTATTTTAGAAATACTGTACCTCATAATTACAAACACCAAATGAGGTGGGGTGACCATCTTGTTTCATGCTTTTATTCCAATGGTATATATTTTTTTTTAATATTGTGAACTGCCCAAAGTCTGTACATGTAAAAAGATCAGAGTTGTGCAAGCCATGATGTTCCCTATGATATGGAACTGAAAATTGGGCTTTAAAGAAGCAGAATAGGAAGAGTATTGATGCTTTTGAAGTTTGGTGTTGAGAATGCCTTTATGACTTTTTTTTAAAAAAAGCATTAAATATTTGTGGAAACTCTTAATTTGTAACTTGCATTAAAATGCTGTTAATGAATTATTCTATTTTAAAACTGTCAGATACATTTCAGCACCAGTGAAATGGAGGGGGTACTTATCTTCTACAGCAGAATTTAGCTCACAAAATTGGAATGCCATTGTACTTTCTCGGCAGGTGAGAACATCAAGGCTCTGCCAAGAATTTGTGGTCTCCTTGATGTAAAAAAGATGTTGAGACTCTAGAAAGAGTATAGAGAAGAGCAACAAAGATGATTAGGGGACTGGAGGCTAAAGTATATAAGGAACGGCTGCTGGAATTGGGTATATCTAGTTTAATGAAGAGAAGGGCGAGGGGGGACATGATAGTGTTCCAGTATCTCAGGGGCTGCCACAAAGAAGAGGGAGTGAAGCTATTTTCCAAGGCGCCTGAAGGCAGGACAAGAAGCAACGGATGGAAACTAATCAAGGAGAGAAGCAACCTAGAACTAAGGAGAAACTTCCTGACAGTTAGAACAATTAACCAGTGGAACAACCTGCCTCCAGAGGCGGTGAATGCTCCAACACTGGAAGTTCTTAAGAGACTGGACAGCTATTTGTATGAAATGTTATAGGGTTTCCAGTCTGAGCAGCAGGTTGGACCAGATGACCTCCAAGGTCCCTTCCAACTTTACTATTATTATTATTAGTAGTAGTAGTATTAGTAGTAGTGGTAATATTAGTATTATTAGTATTATTATTATAAAACTTACCTTTACAAAATAATTATGAATGCTATCATAATGTGCAAATCATAAAGGATCCTTATACAAAGGAAAAGAGCGACATGTAAAAAAACGATTTAAGCAAATGCCTGCTCAGAATTGCTCTTTCCTTCCTCACCAACTGTGGGAAATCAAGTTTTAATTCCCTATGAACTTTACGAGGGAAGTCAGTGCTTGCACAGATACCGGCTGAGAAGTGGCCCATGCTCAGAAAGAGAGACTTTATTATCATTTCAAAACATAAACAAGCGCTAGAATTCCAGGGGGACTCCCCATATAAATGAAACCCCAATTACGCACGAATGAAAGAGCGCCATCTATGTCACTTCTTCCTCGGAAATACGGCTGGGGTTGATCATTCCTTTTCCTCCTGAATGAAATGCGTGCGGAAATAGCGCCCTCCCTTTTCCCCCTCTTTTCCGTTTGGCCAGGCAAGAGAGCCAACCAGCCCGCGGCTGGCGAATGAGCGGGGCGGGGACTGAGCTCCGCGTAGGCCCGTCCCTCGTTCACCCGCCTCGCCAGTGCCGAGGAGCCAGTCTGGAGACGCGCTTGGGTGGTGTGCTGGTTGTAGAAAGAGCCCGGCAGCGCGCGAGGGAGCGAGCGAGTGCGAGCAAAGAAGGGAACGCGACGCGGCGGGGATTTCCAGACTGGGCTCGAGGGCGGGAGAGGAAGTGCCGGGCGGGGGGAAAGAGAACCAGCCGGGGCAGCGCACCAGGGACTTTCCAGCCGGGGCAAGGCAGACTACGTTTGGCTGAACTGCTGCAAGAACAGCAGTGGTCGGTAGTGCTGGCGGCCGCGGTTCTTTCCCCCCCTTCTTTTCCTCAGGCGCAGAGTAAGTAGGGGAAGAAGGGAGAAGGTGGCTGGCCGTTGCTCGCCCCCAGGCAGAGGCGGAATCCGGAGCTGGTGGGGAGGGAGCGTTTCCCAAAGCCGAGGCAGAGCGGTTGGTCTCACCCGTTTCTACTGCCTTGCTAAGTCGGGCGGGAGCTTGCTGGGAGGGAAGCCGTCGTGTGCGTGAGGAAGGGAGGACGCAACGGCCGGAGGTCCCCTTTGGAGAGCCCACGGGGGCAGCTACCCGAACCGTGGATCTGCTGGGGAACGGGCAGACGCCGCGGTCAGAAGGTCCCCGCTGCTAGTCGGAGGGAAAGGCGGGAGAGGTCCGCCGTCTCAGTTAAGCGCGTGTCTCGAGAGGTGGGGGCTTGCCTAGAACTGGGTAGGGGCTGCATCTCCATCTCCCCCGAGCTGTTGCTTCTCTCTTGCCTCTTTTTCCAATTAAGGCAGCCGCCCGGAAAGAAGGCTGTTGCTTAGGGACTATGCGAGGAGTATATTGGTGCTGCTGCCCGGAGGCATTCGTATTCAGCCTCCATGCGCCCTCAAAACTGCTTTTCCGAGGTAGATTCGTTCTGCTGCTGCTGCCGCCAAGAATCACTACTGGCTGCTTTGCTCGCATATTCATCACCCTTCAAGCTGTTGCTGCTATTGTTGCTCCTCTCCCTCCTCCCCCTCCTTCCACTATCGCTTTGGAAGAAGAGAGAGGTGGTGTGTCTGGCTGCTTTAAGAGACGTGGTGTGCCTTTTTTCTTGAAGCTGTTGCGAGGCCGAAACCTCTCGTAACGTTTCAGGATCGTATCAGCAGGACGTGGTGCTGCCGGCGGGGAAGAAAGCATGCCGGTTTTTTCTTGGGCCGCTGCTGCACTGTAAAGGTGTCTGCCTGCATGCATTTGATGTGTGTGAATGCAGAACGCTCTCCTAATTTCTGGCTCCCCCCATATGCAGTCGATGTGGGCGGACTGGAAGGATTTCAAAGGGGAAGCGTCTGCCTTGAAAAAAAATGGGTGGGGGGGGGGACTGCTGCTTTTAATTTACTTGTGGCAAACTCTCATTGTAGGTACCAACTTTGTATCTTTCCAAATACTTGTTTTGCTTGATCACTTTGCAGTCATTGAAGGATGCTCAGGCAGCTGCATTTTGAATTTCTATCAGTAGTAGTCATGCAGGATAAAGACTGTTGCAGGTGCAACTGAAGAGGGAGGACACTTGTAAAAGATGTGGAATGAATGAAATGCAATGGAGATTTCTTTATTGTGGTTTTTTTTTTATAGGGGTAGCTTTATAGCAAGTACAGAAGAAGGAGCAGTTAAAGGATACAACATGAAGGTATTACGGGGGCGTTGGGTTACAAATTGTTTTGCTGTTGTCACCACAGTAGTACTTTAAACGTGCCTCTATTTTAAGAAGTAGAAAAGCTTGAATTATACACGATTACATCATTTTATAGTGCCGTGAAGAATTTGATTAAAAGTTTATACTGAGTCATGCCTCTGCAGATAAATCTTACTGATTCTTAAAGCTGATCGTAATGCTTTTTATTTGTTTGTCTGTTTTAAATGAGGAAGGGAAGTTGGTAACAGATCAGTTAGTAAAATGTATATTAGAAAAAGATGAACAATTTAAGAAAATCATAGTTGCATTTGTCAGTCTAGTCATGTCTACATAGTGTTTTACTAAGATGTTGCTGAAATATTCAGATGTTATTGTCAATAGCATGGATTGCTGTCCTTTCATTCATTTAAATGTATTTTGAAAAGCTTTGTTCTTTATCATGTTCTGCTAGAAAATTATATATGGATTGTAGGACGTTGGTGGTTTATATGTGATGGCAATGGGAGGAATAACCCTCAAGCTAGTAAGGACTGAATGTTCTGCATTTTGATCAAAGATTGTGAAAAAAGGATGCGTGTTACAAATTTTATGGATAAATGTAATATTTTTTAAGCCCAATTCTCCCAGTTATTGAACTCGATGATTAAACATGTCTCTGAGATCAGGACTGCACCAGTAGTACTGTATGCTTTAGGCATGTCTGTGGAGAGAAGCAGACTCTGCTCTAGCCTATGCTACTGAATGCTATAATGTGAATGACTTTGACTTTTTAATTGATCTCTATACAGGCTATTTAGAAAAATGCATTACTACAAGCTGCATGTAGTAGATAAATTATAACATTCTGACATTTTTAGTCCATATACTATCTTGTTTTTCTTTTTTAATCGTTCCATTCTAATTTACTGAATGCTAATGGTTGGTTTTGAAATTGCATGTATTTAGTTATCTAAAATAATAGAAGATAGATTTATGAAATCATATTCAGATTTAAAATATTTGAGAAGCAAAAGCTGGATTTTAGTGCTTATAGTAAAGATATTCTGTGTATGAAAGAATTGTTTTTAGTATATGGTAGTGAGATTGTAGGGTCATTTTGGGAAACTGCTTGTATTGGCAAGGAATGGAAAGAGTGTCAGGTTAAACAAATGAAATAATATTTGCATATGTCCTTAAAAGTAAGTTGTACTGATGTTATATATATTCCTTGTTTGCAATTATAAGGATCTAATCTCAAGTCAATGAAGGTGTTAAGAAAATTGAAAACCATGCTTTTTCTAAAATCTATAAGTAAGAAAGCAATATTTATGACAGTTTTTCACTGAGATTTAGAGGTGAAGAGCAGACAATTATGACATTCTAAAGAAAACATTAGACTAACTTATTGCATATGTACATTATTTTTGTATGCAGTGGACATATGCAGCATACCATGAAGCTAAAATCAGGAATTATGACATTTATCGAAGTGTAAAGTGTATACTTAAGAACATGACTGACCTGCTGGATCAGACCAAAGTCCTCCCTAAAGTGGCATCCTGTTTCCTGTGGTAGCCAAGCAGCTGTCCCTGGGAAGCCTTGCAAGTAGGATGTAAGAATCATAACCCGACATTGCTGCTGTCCAGCAACTGGTATTCAGGTTCATGCTGCTTTTCATATTAGAAATAATACATAATAATGACAACTGCTGCCCATTGATGACTATGTTCTGCCTATAGTCATTAATAAGGAATAGCTTCAGTGAATTTCCAGTATTTCAGAAGGTTCGGAGAATGAGGATTCCATACTGGTCAGGATTCTTAATTCTTGGATTCATGTCAGTTCTGCACAAAGATCTCTGCTTTTAAATAACATTTACACCAGTATATTTCAAGATGGAAAGAAACTACATATAGTTTGGAGATAATGAAATTAAATAATTGAAGTATGTATATGGTACTGGATAGCATGATATGCTGTTCAGTTGCTTTTTTTCCTTCCTATTTTATTCTGAACTTGGATTACATCTATAAAATCAGTGGAAGTCTACATAAGAAATAAACAGTTCATTTTATAACTCTCTTCTGAAACTTTTGATACTGTCTTTTCTTAAAATGACTCAGTGGGGCAATACAGCAGGGTAGCCATCTAGTTCTCTTTTGAGAAGTTTGCTCAGTTTTTTAGAAAATGAAAAAATAGTTTATATTCTAAATATTCATTTCAAATGAATGGATCAGAAAGATATATGTAGGATAGAAGCAAGATAATGCTTGTCCTCCAGTGGCCATTGATATCTGGGCATATTATTTGCATAGCTGTATATAAAATGCAATGTGTGCAGTTCTGTTTTGTGTAATCATGAGGAATTTCACAAATCACACTGTCAATATTTAGAGGACACAAAAATATGGCTGAAACCCCCCCCCCACTTTACAGTTAACTTTTGTATGCTAAAATAAATGTGGACAGCCCAGAACAACTTATAGCAGAACTTATTTTTGTAATGGAGGAGGCTAGATTTTGGGGTGTTTGCATTTGCTGCCAGCTTTCAATGGCATGGAATTGTGTGTGTGTGTGTGTGTGTGTGTGTATGTACAGTGCATTCAGAAAGTATTCAGATCCCCTTCACTTGTGTCAATTTTGTTATGCTGCAGCCTGATTCTACAGTTGTTGAATTTTTTTTTCTCATTAATGGGGTAATTCAGTACCCCATAATGACAAAGTGAAAACAGAAGTTTAGAAATATCAGCAAATATATTAAAAAGAAAAAACTGAAATATCACGTTGGCATAAGTATTCAGATCCTTTGCAACAACACTTGAAAGTTAGCTCAGGTGCCTCCCATTTCTCTTGATTGTTGCTGACATGTTTCTACACTTTGATTGGAATCTACCTCTGGTAAATGGATTGGACATGATTTGGAAAGGCACACACCTCTCTATAGAAAACCTCAAAGCTGACTATGTATATTGTAACAGAGCAAAAGCCATGATGTCAACGGAACTGCTGAGTTCAGAGACAGGATTATTGCAAGGCACAGATCTGGGGAAGGCTACAATAAAATTTCTGCTGCACTGAAGTTTCCTAAGAGCAAGTGGCCTCCATAATTCTCAAATGGAAGAAGTTTGGCTTAACCAAAACTCTTTCAACAGCTGGTCGACTGGTGAATCTGAGCAATAGGGGGAGAAGGGTGACCAAGAATCCAATGGTCACTCTGAGTTCCAGAGATCCTGTGTGGAAATGGGAATACTTATGCCAATGTGATATTTCAGTTTTTTTTCTTTTTAATACATTTACAGACATTCTAAAATTCTGTTTTCATTTTGTCATTATGGAGTACTAAGTGTAGATTAATGAGAAAAAAATTAATTACACACACACACACAGTTCAATCGGAAAAGTAATAAGCCCATTATCTCTTAATGGGTAATATTACATACCAGCAGAAATGTCTGTTAAATATTGGATGGATTTTATCATTTGAACTAAATTATCTGTGGCCCAAAACTTTATTAAGATGTAAAGAAGCAACTTTTAGAAGAACTTGTATAACTTAATAAACATTCACTGAAGCAAAAATAATCACACTAAACTTCCTTTCCCTCATCTTCTATCCTTGTCTAGCTACCAAACCAGACCAAATAAAATGCTTTATGGTACTTAACATGCTGTAGAGTCTTCAAAAGAGAAATATTCCACAATTCTGGATATGTCTGTGACTACCATAATGTGTTTACATGGGGCTGCCCTTGAAGATATCCAGAAGTTTCAATTGGTTCAGAATGCAGCAGCCTGAACAATTTTGTGCACCTCTTTTGCTAGAGTTGTACTGGCTGCCAGTCTGCTTCCAGGTACAATTCAGGGTTCTTGGTTATCACCTTTAAAGCTCACATGGCCTTCCCCTGTTTCATCCCCCTTGGCCACCAAGACGGGAAGGCAGGATATGTTGTGGATGCCATCTATTAGGGAATGGACATCTGGTGAGACCACAAAAAGGGTCTTCTCAGTAGTTTTCCTCTTCTCTGGAAGTATGATTGGCCCCTACCTTGTTGCCTTTCCAAAAGGGCCTGACGACAGGGTTTTCTCCGAGGGTCTGGGGATTACAAATGGAGATGTAGCCGATCAAGTGCTGCTGTGGGTGGGGTGGGGTGGCTAGATTTTTAAATTGTGGATTTTTAATGTTGTAATCTGCCCAGAGTCATCTTTGTGTGAGTTGGATGGCCATATAAATTTGCTAAATAAATAAATAAATTGAAATGAAGTAAAATGAAATGAAATATATGCTTGGTGGTGCAAATATCTTCCCCTGCAGCCCACAGGTGGAGATCCAGAATATGGGCAGAATAATTGCAATATGAGCAATAGCAACGTTGCCTACTAGATTTTTACAAAAGTTAAATATGAAGCAGATGCAAAAGCATTTTCTAAATCTAGAACTGATCCCAAAACATGCTAGATATTTCTCAATGTGAAAATGGAATCTGGGTCCAAGTGCACTGTAGTACTTCATACTCAGAGAAATCTGACAGAAAAGATGTGCAATGGCAGCATGGAATACATAATAATCAGCCTCTGAAGAATTGCATAGACTTTAAGGTGAGCTATCCCTGCAACAGAAAGGAAAATGCATATGGATGTTTTCTGCTTACCAATAGCTCTTTTTTTAACAATAAACAATATTTATAACTTTCTCCCAAGCAAATATATGCATACCTGTAACTTTTCCAAAAGTATTTGTAAAGCATTAAGCTTAAGTTATTTCCTAAATCCATAAGCAATTAAACTGGATGGCTGTTTCTTATAAAAGGAAGATCCTAACAATCACAACCGAAAAGGCTCTTCCTTTACTGATAATTTTATAGTTATGCTACTCTTTCTCTGTTTACATTTTTGACTCGTTCAGTTCCTTTTTATACATTTCAAACTACAAAGAAAATCTGCAGAATCCATGCTTTCAAAGGAATATGTTTCAAAGATAGCTATGGCTCTCTAGAGATTATTGTTTAGAGTTAATAAAAGCAAATCTGTTTCAACTGTCTTAATATAGACAGTCGTTGACTTAAGACCAGTCACTTAGCAAACATTTGATGTTCCAGTGGATCTACTTATGACCAGCTTTGAAATTCCAACAATCAGGGCCCCCATGGTTATGTGTGACTATACTGGGGGCACTTGGTAACTGGCCCACTTTTATGGCTGTTTATAGGGTCCTGCAATCGTGTGATCATGTTTTATAACAGCTTGCCAAGATCGGTATTTACTTCTGAATTTTGGCAAAACTATGCCCATAGCCAATCATTGGTTTGCTTAATGAGTGCGGTGTTCGCTTAGAGACAGTGGTGATTCACTTAATGACTGCCACAATAAAGATAATAAAACAGGACATATGACAAACCCATTTTATGACTGTCACGAGTTACAACTGCAATGGACAGGCTCCATTATAGTTGGAACACAAGAACTATCT
Source organism: Crotalus tigris (assembly GCF_016545835.1). NCBI lineage: Eukaryota > Metazoa > Chordata > Lepidosauria > Squamata > Viperidae > Crotalus > Crotalus tigris. Next base: position 6,466 of record NW_024097745.1, on the reverse strand, counting down.
GTAGATGCATACAGCACTCACTAAATTGGAATTGCGGCATAAATGAGCTATTGTACAGCTTACATTTTTAATGTAAGAATTTTTAATGAGTTTACCAGATACAAAGATAAAAACCAACACACACTAAGAAAATATAAAAGTACAGAATGTGAAAAAAATGTAAAAAGAAAACAGTAAAAAAAAATGATATATAAAGAAATGGCTTCTTCCTTCATCAAGACAAGTACAAACTATTCCAGTAACTTATCACCTTCTCTGATAACTACAAAATCATCTCTACTTCCCATATCACATCTCTTTGTAGTCTCACCATTCAGTCTCAATCAGCAAAAATCCTTTAAGAATTACCAGAAACAGCAACACTGATATTTTAACTTTAAATAAACCAACTTTATATTTCTTCCCTTTTCTTTTAAGAATTTTTTAAATTCCTTTAAATATTGTACCAAAAATTGATTTCATTTTTTCTTTGTCACTTCTCAGAAACTCCTTCATAAGTTTAACATGTCTCTCTTGTAAATCTAAAAGTTATCCAAGTCACTCCTCCGGTTTGTTATTTATATGTCCCTTCTAATTATCAAAACATCAGCTGGTTTCATTTGTAAATTCAGTGTAACATCTTTTTCCATATCATTCTTGTAACTGTCAATTTTAAATCCACATTCAAAACAGCCTCAGTCTCAAACTTATCCTCTTCTATCACCTCTTAAATCCATTTTTATGATAGTGTCAATCTTTAACGTCTGACTTAATTATTCCCAATTAACATTGGATTCTTCCAAAGTTAGAATATATTGATCCACTCTATACTAATAGGTCTCTTCTCTTTTAGTTATAATCTTTCTGGTTTCTCTAATGTCCAACTTTTAAAATTCCTTCTTGCCATGCTTTTTTTTTTTTTAATGAACAGCATTTTTCATGGGAGGATGCTTACCCTTAATTTCAAAATTTTCACATATTTTTATAGAATTTTAAACAGCTCACAGAAAGGATTCTTGTAATTAATTTCAAAACCTTATTTCAAATCTATCTGCCCCTCCAGTCCATTTACTGTATAACTTTCTGAAATTAATGTTCTGACCACCTTTTTCTTTCTTCCTAAATAAATTTGCATAACATTTTTTTTTGTGCCAAGGATTGAAGAAGACTCAGTATAATGAAACTTGCCTTTCTGAAGGTTATTGGTATCCCAAAAGCTGTTAACAAGCTATTTCCAGAAGTGATTAAGAAAGGAAGTATGGAAACTCAGTGTCCTTTTGAAGGTGCTAAATGGTGGTTGGTTAAAGATGGCCAGTCCCTTGGCTTCTAGAGCTCTAAAATGAGCCAATGACCACTGTTTTACTGTATTCTAGATGGAGTACTTGTGGGCAATCCCAGATTTTCTCCTTGAGCCGAGAGAACTTCTGAAGAGCCAGTCTATTTGTCAGCTCCTTGTTCCACTAGTCATGGGCTCTGCTCTCAGGGTGACTTGCTGGGAAATCAATTTAAAATTGAGATTCAGCTGGCAACTAGGAGAAAATTCCAAGCATGGACTATCAGTGTTCTTTTTGGAGGTGTGCTTTTGAATCAGTGTTAATTCCTGGCAACTGGACGAGTCCCTGAAGTCTTTTGGCAAGGTTTCACAATCAAATCTTGTAGTTTGCCATTGCCTCCTTTCTAGCCCTGAAGGAAAATGATTGGCTTAAGGTTACCCAGGTGTCTTTGTACCTGCTGTCTTAACTATACCAAACTGTTTCTTAGTGATTTAACACTATCTCTACTTGTAGAATTCAGACAAGCAGGAATAGCATAGTTTTTTGAATTAGCAAGGGCTTTCACTAATTTATTTATTATTTTTTTTTATTGCTCTTTCTCTTAAAATTCGGGATAGCATTTTACTTTTGCAAACTGGGATTTGCAGAAGTCCCAATTTGCTACATATGTGAGTAGGCTTTCAAATTGTTTCCAACTTAAAGCTCAGTTCGTTGTACCATGCTAGTTTGTGCACCTTTCCCTTCTCCCTCCTAGTATACAAAATCATCATTAATTTCAAGTTTTAATTACATATTAAATTTAAATTGACGTCACCAAAGTTGCTAATTTGTGGTTTGCTAATTTGTGACTAATTTTGCAGTTCCAAGCAGTTGAGCTAAAAAACCATGGTTCAATTAACTGTGATTGTAGTATACAAAACACAAGTTTGTCAGCCACTTCTAGTTAATGTGGAAAAGCAGGCAGCTCTTGGACATGGCAGTCTTCAATGGCTTCTGTCATGTAGGCTGCATAGATGTACCTACTACCTGTCTCACTTGCATCAGAATTTGTTAGTAAAAAAAAAATCAAATTTGAAATTTGAAACAAAGGTGTCAATAAATATGGACCTTTTAGAATTTATTTATTTATTTAAACAATTTATATAGCTACCCATATCACTATTACTCTGGGCAGCAAACAAGAAATTAAAACAAAAAAAAATAGAACAATGTAAATAATTCAAAAGAAATGTCAACCACAAACAATATATTGTACAACATGACAGACATTTAAAAAATTCAATTTTACAATCAGTAAAAAACTCAACAACCATAAACAAATCAACCAGGAAGACTCATTTAACATCTTGACCCAATGCCTAAGGAAGCATGGCTTTCTTTGAAGCAATTCTTCCATATTAATGCATGAAATATGATAGATTCCAAATTGCACTAATTATGAAAGCTGAAAAAGTATTTTTGTAAAACTCCTCTTGCACATGAATTGCTGTGCCATCTTACCTTTCCTACAAGATGTTCTTAAAGAAATGTTAATTATAAGTAAATTTAAGCTAACAACAACAACAAATTTTAAATCAGCTGGTTAATATAAATCTTTAAGTCTGCCATTAACAAGTAATGGCCTGCAAATGGGAAAAAGTAAGCAATTAAAACTGAATTTGTCATTATTGTCATGTGACCAGTGCAGGATGCATTTGTCTGGTTCCTAAGTACAGTGCTTGGCCATAATTATAGCCCTTGTTTTGAAGCAAGTGAATTGGCTCCCAGTTAAAGCTACTGGATTTGAAGTAACGCAAGATCAAGCAGATTGTTTTTCATTACAGATATGCAAAATTGCTAGCATTGTTAAAGAATTTATGTTGGTATATAAATTGTGGATCATCATTCTGCAGTCACTGAAAATGGGCTTTCTTGATCATAATATCTGCCCTTTGTAATATTTTCTCACTTGATAAACAAAGGGCAACTATTGGTACATTTAGAGATGTACTAATTTCTCATTTTGACTGGTACCGGTAGAGGTGGATTTTTTTTTTCTCCCATTCATTTTTAATGTATATCTTATACGGAGACTTCTAGCTTAATGGTTTTATTCTTCTTAAAAGTAATTGTAAACAACTTGGAAATGCAGTATACGTAGCAATATATAAATGGTTTTAATGAATTTCTGTCATGTTAAGCTTGTAATATAGCCATTGGACTGGATACTCTCATTTGAATTATCCAATACATTCTTGCTTTCAAAAAAGTGCAAATATTTGTAACTTCTCCAAGGTCAATTGCATCTTGTTACTTGTTGAAATCAGTATAATTATATTGATTAATCTTTCTGCTACTGTGATTTCTGTAAATAAAATATTTTTCTTGCAGATAATAAGTACATTCAAATTAGTGATTTTCAAGACATGTTGAATATGAGCAGTTTGATGTTGACTTTCTTGTAACTTACTGGACCAATTTATTAACATCTATCTATTGATTTTTTGATTTGTTTTATTAAACTTGCAAAACAAAAACTAACAGACTAATAAAGAACAGAATCAATAGAGAAAGAACAAAAGCAAAACAGCAGGAAGAAAATCAAAGAAAAATTTGGATGAAGAAGCTTCTGATTTCCCTTAGAGCAAATATAAATAATATTTCAGAATTATCTCATACACTGATTACAAAAAAAAACATTCAATGTTTTTCTATTCAATTTTTTTCTAATTGTCAAAATCACAAATCCTAAGTTTTGTTCTGTTTCATGTAAAACATCTGTAAGGAGTGTCCAGTCTACTATAAATATTTTTACTGTTTTTTCTCTGACCAAATCAATTAATTTGGTCATCTCTGCAAATTCCATCATCTTCACCAAACAATTCTCTATTGTAGGTAAATGATGAACCTTTCCACTTTTGAGCATATAATAATCTTGCAGTTGTCATATATAAAAACTTAAGTTCCCCAATTTTTTCTAGTTACTTGTCCATTAGTCCCAAAAGAAAAATCTCTGGTTTCAGTTATATTTTAATCCATAAAATCTTTTGAATTTATTCATGTATTTATACTCAAAATATTTTGATTTTTTATCAGCCCACCAAACATGATAGGATGTCACTTCATGTTGCTCACATCCAGCAATGATTTGAAATACTTTTATACATTCTAGACAATTTCTCTGATGACAAGCACTAATGATATATTATTTTATAAAAATTCTCTTTAGGGCTAGAATATAATATAAATTTCAGTCTTTTCAACCACATATTTTCCCATTAGTCCATTTGTATATTATAACTAAAAGTTTAGCCCATTTTATCATAACGTTCTTTCACTTATTCTCTGTCTCATATTTCAACAAAAGTTTATACATTTTAGCAATAATATATTCATCTTAAGTGTATCATTCTGTTTCAAATTCATTCTTTGTTCAAAATCATAACTTTTATCTACTTTAAACTTTTCAGTTATTTTTTCATAAAAAACTATTGACAGGAATATCCTTCTGGTATCAAATATTTCTTTTAACAGTCCCCTTGAGAAAATTTTAGTATATCTTGGTAGGTTAGCCATTTATCTTTACTCATTTCTCGTCCATAAAATGCTTTTGTTACTGAAAGTCATAAAGGTGTTTTCAGCATTTGTTGCTAATGAATCTCCGCTCTCCTTGTTTACCTTAAGCCTGAGGTTTTCAGACATCTTTTCGTGTTCCTGGACCTTGCAGTTCCTGGAATGAAATATATCACCGAGTACATTTGATGGGGAAGTTATGAATATGTCCTTCAAATCAGTTATGACCTAACTTGTCATGACTTTCAAGAAGATGATTTAACAGCTATTTTGGGACAAAAATATGTGGAACATTCTCCTTCCGAAGATTAGAGTGGCCCCAACTTTTATAATGCCTTAAAAACTGGCTACGCTCCTAGGTCTGGGGTGCTGAATGTGTTAAGGACTCTGTTTCCTGAATGTATTGCCCAACTGGCCAAGTATCTTTTTCCAATAGTATGTATAATTAATCTGGATGTATTTAGAGTTTGTATTGTTATTGTTTTTAAATGTTTTAACATTTTTAGTTGTAATACAGAGACACACACACATACATACACCGAATATGTATTTTAAGTCGCCCAGGATAATTGATTATGAATAGGGAAGAAAGTGGGTAGAAAAATGGTATCTACTGGGACCATAAGGATGCTGAAACTATAATTATAGGAACTGTGAACTCTTATCAGGGAGAAAGGAACTCTCCCTTTTTTACAATTTTGTAGTCCCTTAATTTGGGCTAGAGTCGGAGTGACCTGAGATCAGTGAGAAAGGAACTAATGCAGATAAATATTCACAAAGAGGAAATTAGATGGGCAAAGTACTTGACAGATAATGAAGACTAAAGAAGAAGCTTCTGATATGTGGCAATATATTATTTGTGGAGCAATAGCATAAATGTGTACCTTATAACAATTACCGGTAGTAGATTTACAATTTTAGGAGTATCTCTGAATTTCAAAGGTTTTAAAATATTTTAAAATACTTATATTTAATATTTTAAAATATTGAAAAAATTTAAAATGGTTTGTTTAAGGCATAAAATTAAATTGATACCTCAACTTTTCTCAGTATGTTAGGTGTTCATACTTAAAAGCCATCCTGAAAAACTGAGCCCAAATTCAGTACCAAAATGGAAATACATTAAATCAAAAAGAGAAAAAAACTGAATGAGAAAAGAAGAGAACTAAGCAAAAAAAAAAATCTTTTTAGGAGTATCCAACTGCCTAAATTTATTTACCCTACTGGCTAAATAAAAGGGAGAGATAATATTTGGATTCTGGAGCCAACAACTGGAGGATAGTATTGTATGCAATTTCTCAAAAAAGGGACTTTTACACTACTGGCTTTTCTCTAAGTGTCATTGTACTGGAGATGTGGCTGTTCGGTGTTTTGTAGCTGGTAAGTATCCTTAAAAATAACAACTTTGTTTTGCAATAGGAAAGTAATTGGTGTTTTCACTGGTTTAAGTCTCATCTTTTGATAACCATGCATCTCTCCTCTGCTATTACGTAGTTTGTGTTTCTCTGCGTGTATTAGAATATGTAGAAAATATTTTGAAGTTGCAATTATAAATTCTTGCTCATAATTGTGACAACACATCACCTTTGTCCATTTTAGTGATGTCAGCCCTCATACATGACTGAAATAGAAAGCTTTCCTCTAGTATGTTTTTTATGTGT
>NW_024097744.1:0-25909 GCF_016545835.1 Crotalus tigris | reverse complement strand
GTAGAGACACTTCCTATATCTTATTGATAAGGACAATGGAAAAGAGAGAGGGACTTATATTTTTGTCTCTGTTTTTGTTGATTCTGTTTTTCACTCCCTTAATTTATTTGCCTTTTTTATTGGGAATGGAAATTATATCAACTCCTGGACTAGTATATTTCCTTTCCATTTTGTGGATATATTCAGAGAACTGGGAGTTTGAACTGATAGCACTAGATGTGGCCATGACATCTCTTTTTTTTTTTTATCATGCATAGAGTAAAGGGTGAGGGGGGGAAGCACACTGACTAAATGATTCTTGTATTGCTTAGTTCTGACGATAACAAGGACAATATCTCTAAGAGTAGTTTGTCAAAATAATATACCAAGTTATAAACACTGAAAATAAGGCTATCTCAAAGCAAAGAAAGACGTAATGCTTTGTATAAAATTGTTTTTTTAAAAAACATCCAGATAGATCAATGTGTATGCAAAGTCAGTAGAGGTGAATTATGAAAGTAAGATCAAAAAGGCCTGGGAATGATTAGAAATATCACAGGCAGGGTCTTGTTTTAAACAAGAAGGGAATGAAATATTTTAATGGTGCAAAAGGAAAAGGTAAACACAAGAATGGCAAAATAAAGAGATATGCCACCATTGTGAATTAATTAGTAGAAGGAATGCTGAGGAAATTTTTAAAAAGGTGTTTCAGAGCAATGAGTGCAATACAGATGGGAAGAAGAAACATAGTAAACAAAGAAAAATGTTTAACCTTCCATTTTGAGAGGTAAAGCCAAGAAAACAGAGAAGCTAACACAGATTGTTTTCTACAAACTGGAGAAAGTACTTTAGAGACGTCTTAGCTGTAAAATAGTCAGTGGTGTTTTACAATGACCAAAAATAGATTTATATTTAAGAACACAGTGCAGCATTGGTTATATTTAGAGAATAAGGTGATGGGTTTCTTCCAATGAGGAAAAGTTACCTGCATATAAATAGAGCACTGGTCAGACTTAACACTTTCCCCAGTTTTCTTACAATTGTGAGATATATACTGTATTTGGCCAATAAGACTGAGAGACCTGCACATTTTCTACACATTTCTGATCAATGTTCTCCCCTATTCTCAATCCACAGTCATGAGTTCCAAACTCTCATTCCTTAACCACACCAAGGAAGGGTAAGGGTATGACTCAGTTGACCATAGAAGAACCCATCTCTCTCATTCCCTCTAATCTTTGGTATAGTGTCTCGATATAGGCCTATCTATAAACGTCAAGAAAGCAAAGAATAATCTTTGTTATAATCTATAGCAGAGTAAACAATATTTTGCGCATGGACTCTTCCTTTGCACCTTCTCGATTCTAGGCTGCAGATAGCATTTTTTTTAAATAGGACCTTTAATTTAAAAAAGGATAATGAAGAAAATATTGACATGTTACAAGAACCAAGTATCAACATATGGATCCAGTAGATAGTCTTAGAAAATAAAAAATGCTAGGTAGCTTCAGCCTAACACCCTGTTTGGAAATACACTCACCTTTCCAGAAAAAAATAGAGAGAATGAAGGGGGAGGGGAGAGAGAGAGAGAGGGAGGGAGAGGCAAACTAGAGATGATCACAAATAAGATGCATTTTATGACTGGCTGTACTGACTATGACAAGCATTTGTTTAATAGAGAAGTCTGTATAGCAGCCATTTGTAACAATGTTCAGCATGCCAAAATGATAGTCTACTTCTGTGCCACTCCATGAGTGTAGGTAGTTTGGATTTATAGCTTTATACAAAAATATGTATCACACCATACTGACAACTTTATAAAATGAAAAGGAGAAGAGCAAAAAGTTGTATAGACTGTGGATGTCATGATTGGTTGTGAATTTCTCCCAAATTGATAGAGCTGCACAAAAAGGGTTTTATGATTTCCTGTAGGAAAAGCACTGATCTGAAAAATATATTGTTTAGAATGTAATTTAGGCTTCAGTCCTATAGACTTTTAACCTATAGGGTTATTGAAATTAAGAAATAGTTGGAACTTTATCCAGTGATGTCTTGCCCTAACTTATCAGGAAGTGGTTATACAATAGGAAGTTATTTAAATTATCAAGACATATTCTTTTATTTCACAATTATGTTTAATGACTGCTATATGTTAAAATGTTGGCACTTATTAAAGCAACAAAAAAGAATGCCAAGGACAAGAATATTTTAATTTTTTATTTATATCTTTATGTCTTCATTTGCATTTTGACTTTGTACAAACTTTATCAGCACTACAAATGCTTTCCTTTCAAAAATTATTTCATTTTCCATCTCCAAGTGACATCCTATATAGAAAATGTTTGTTATGAAGACACTGCATTGACTACAGATTGTAATTATTTATGTGATACTTCTAAACATGGAAAGAATAATTGTTGAATAGCTGAATTGATATGCAAATTTGAAGCCCTATAGCAAGATATTTCCAAAGAGAATTTGAAAGAAATGTGTTGTTTGTTTTCTGTCAAATTACTTACTGATAGTCTGTAAGTGAGAAAATATCAAGTCTTTTCAATAAAAGGGAAATGTTTTCAACCTCATGTTTCTCAATTTTTAAATTAAATATTATTGCTTCACTGCATTTTTAAATGTTTTTAGTTTCAGAATTTAAATGATTTTTTTATAATCTATTGTTTCAAATTCCTAAATTGAATATTCATAGCTAAAACATTTGGTGTTGCTTTTTTTGCACTATTTTTATATGCACATCTGTGTGAAATCACATCTGCCAGTTCTTTAGCTTGTGTTAGCTTTCATACTCATCAAGTGCTTCCAGTGTGGGATTCAGCCGGTTCGCACCACTTTGGCAGAACTGGTAGCTAATTTTTTGTTGCCCAGGCCCAGAATGGACTTCTGGAAGCGGCATCCACACAGAGAACTGGTTGTTCACATATTTTAATCCCACCACGGTGTGTTTCCCAAGAGCTTAGGATGTCATAATGTATCAATGTAACATATGTGAGGATCCCAGCAATATGACCTTTTGTAATTGATAGATGGAAATTTTTGACAATGCACAGATTTTCTAAGTGCCATCCAAGTGACATCCAGTGAGCGAATAACTATTGGGACCACTACAATTGACTTATGCCATTATCTTTCATCTTTGATTTTCAGATCGTGATATTTTGGGATCTTCTCTGATTCTTTGTCTTCTATTATCCCATGGCATTATCATATCAGTTATCCACACTTTCTTTTCAACCACAATTAAATTTGGTGTGTTATGAACCAAATTCTTATCGTATTTGTCAATGACTGGATTTCAACTTCTGATTTTCCATAAAACTTCAGATCATTTATATAAAGCAATGTGAGAATTTATTAGTATTTATTTTACTATTTAAGAGCCAAGATTTCCTTCAATATTACTGAAAATTGGATCATAACAATGACAAATAATAAGAGTGATAATGAGTCACCCTGGAAGATCCCTCTTCTAATGTTAACAAGCTCATAGTTTTCATTTCCAACCACCAATTCTAGCTTCTTATTTTTTCTATAAACATTCTGATGTTTTTTCTGAGCCCAATTGTTTTCAAATGTTTGATGATCCAATTATATGAAAATGAATCAAACACCTTTTTATAATCAATCCAGACCATATGTAAATCATTTTATTGGTTTTTGTAATCTTCCAATCCTATTTTATCAATCAAAAGTTGTTCTTTTCTACCTCTGCTTTTTCTTTTAATTCCTTTCTATTCTGCTGGAAGACTGTTATTTTCTTCTAAACAATCTTGGATAGTGTCTGCTAAATAATCTTGGATTATTGATTCATTTCCAATAGATATTTTGCCCAAGCTATTTTTTTTCTACTCTACTCGCTATTCCCTCATTATTTTTGGTCCTGTAACAACTAACGCGAAAATTGAGGTTTTATACATGTAAACAGAACTCTCTCCCTTTTACTGCTTACCAATATTGATCTTTTCTCTAGATTATAAGTTAACTTTCCAAGTTTGTTTTGCTCCTTAATAGGCTATTTTGGTGGTTAAAAGTATAATTGATATCAGTGATATTAATTATAAATGGGGCATGGGGAAAAAGAACCCCAGTAATAATTTGAACATAATTTCCTATGTGAACAATGCAGGTTCCTTAAAATTTATTCTTGGGAAAGAAATGTTAATAAGATTTCTTAATGGAAATGAACACATGAACATGCATTAAAAAATAAGATAAGTTAATTTTGTTCCCTAAATAAGATAACCAGCAAAAACATAATTTCCCCCATTGGTGCCTATATGGTTTTAATGAGCTCTATCTCTCAAGTAGCTATTAATGATTTTCTTGTGTTCTCCAAGTAAAGTACACTTTGTTGCAGTCGGGATTAAACCAGATACGCAAAACAATACATGGAACTTCAAGAGAGATTATGGAGCCATCCCATCATGAGCAAGTGAGTGAAATGTGATCTACCACAGGACGAAATATCGACAGAGTCGCAGAGCTAACAAGGAGACTGATCTCTCTTATGCAGATCTTGACCCTTTCTTTAAGGGGAATAAATATATCTTGTATCAGTTTCCTTCTGGGTTTGAATTGTAATGCTACCAGTTTAAAGAATTTGGAAGATAAAGCACACAGCTTGCCATGTCTGCTTTTTGTGATGTTATTCACCTATCAAAGATATTGAGAAGCTAATTCATATAATATATAATTTTCATATAATAATAACAAACCAAACAGAAGAAGAGAAAGAAAGCCAAAGTTAAGAAACATGTAGAAGACTTCTGATCTTCTTTTCAACAGATAATTATGTTGTTACTGTTCCTCTTCCACCTTGAGTATTTTACAAGTCCTTCACTACTGCATTAATCTTCATCTTTCTTAGTCTTCAAATCCATAAATCATCAATTCATTGCTTTCTTTCAGCAAAAAGTCCATATAAAGCAAATGTGTCGAACCTGCTGTCTACAAGCCATATGTAGCCCTGGACAGTTAATAATGTGGCCCCATAAGATTGTAAACTTTTAATATCATTATGTGATTTATATGCATTAACTATATTATATATTTTATATGCAGCCCAAGACAATCTCTCTTCAATCAATGCAGCCTAGACAAGCCAAAATGTTGGCCATCCATGACATAAGGCTTCCAGTCTTTCTAAAAAGTTTTTTGTTATTTGAACAGGTCAGTTTTGCTATTTCTGGAAATTCTGACATTTTCACAATCCATTCCCCCAATGTGAAAATTTCATTCTTCTTCCATCATTGTGCACAGGTATGTGAAAAACCAACGACAAATGATGAAAGTGGTTCATCACAACCACTGCTTAGGGAGATGAACTCCATTAACTCTGGCCCTTATCTCTATCATACCTACCAAATCCAGGAAAAGGAGAGGAAGCTTGGTCTGGGCTATGCTAAAAACCTCACTCTGGGTGGGGAGAATACCTGAAAGGGGATTGGGGCAATTTAAGGGCCAGTGATGACACTCAAATTTTGAAAAAAATTAATAAATATATCATAGACCCTACAATTTACCTAACATGTTTTTTTAAGGTAAGACACCCCCCCCAACACTCTGGAAAAGACAGAAAAATCCTGTCCTCATCTCTGAGTATCCCATTGATTTGTCTATTTTGATCATTTCCTACCCACTGCAACCTATGGCTATCAAAAGGTTTCCTACCTGGTCACAAACCACTTTTCCAAAATCTCAGGATAGATTTCAGTGCTAAGATTCATCATTTATGGATTAAACATCCTATTTTTAGCAATCTGTATATCCCTCTTTTACATCAGGAACTCAAGGAGGCTTACAATATAATTCTTCCATTTTGTTTCCCCTACAACAGGGGTCTTCAAACTTGGCCCTTTTATGACTTGTGGACTTCAACTTCCAGAATTCCTCAGCCAGCATGCCTGGCTGAGGAATTCTGGGATTTGAAGTCCACAAGTCATAAAAGGGCCAAGTTTGAAGACTCCTTCCCTACAACAACAACCCTATGAGGTAGTGTGGGCTGAGCAAGAGTAAGAACCCCAAAGTTGCCAAGTGAGTTTCTGTGGCTGAGAGTACACTGGAAACCTGGGTTGCTCAGTCCAACATTTTAGACATTGTGTGACACTGAGTTACCTCATCATGTAGCCCGTGACATTGAGCTGAGTATATTTTGCACAGGAAATTCAGTACAATCTTCCTTCACTCTGTTAAGTTGCTAGGTAACACGCCTACAGCACTCCAATTAGCTATGCACCCCGCACAACACAAACCTGCTATTGTATCATTTTGTCTTGAACAAGTAATTAACCCAAGGTTTCTCTTTCTTGGTGTCTTCCTTTGCCATCCCTATTCCTACAATGACAGTCCTTTTCTTTTTTTCATCCTTTGAAGTAGCTAGCCTATTTTCTCCATATGTGTACATTTGTTTTGTAATACATTAAGAATGAAAGAGAACGGGGTTCTATTTCATCCCTGTTTCATTTGAAATTGAACATTTTTTATTTGTATAGCATCTGTTTACTCTGTTCAGTGATAAAAGTCATAATTATGTGACGGCAATTCCAAAACTCAACGTAGACCACACAGTACAGTGGGAAATACAGCATTATTGTATCCTAGTGGAACGCTCCAATGACAGATTTCCAAAAGAACCTATCGTATCTGTTCCCTCTGGCATTTGGCCTTCCTTAATTCACTTCTCACTCAAGTCACAATATTTCTAAAACTTCAGCCAGGCATTTCTCTCCTTTGTTCTGTTAACTGTTCCTACTACCATATGTTAAATGACAATGCAAATAAACCATTTTCTTTGTTTATGCTGTAAAATGGTGGATATTGGTAGCTGTACTAATGAGACAAGGTTACTGCTTTAGTGAGATATGCAAAATCATCTATCATAGTTAATAACGGTCTACCACCTTCCTAAAGATAATTTGCTCACCACAACATTTTTCAGCCAGGCAATAGAAGTCATTTTGTTACTCTATAATGAGCAGTATGGGCCATCTTAGAGTGATTGATGAAGGAGACAAAGTCTCACCCCTCTCCTTCTAAAATTTTCTTATGGCCAAACAAACCAATAATGCTGAACTTCTCATAGAGAATAAAGAAAAGGAAAAAAATAGTATAGGATGACGATAAGCTTTCTTGGTAATAATAGAATAATAGAGTTGGAAGGGACCTTGGAGGTCTTCTAGTCCAACCCCCTGCTGAAACAGGAGACCCAACCATATACTATTCCAGATAAATGACTGTCAAAATCCTCCAGTGATGGTGCAGCTACAACTTCTGGAGGCAAACCATTCCATTGAATAATTGTTCTCAATGACAGGTAATTTCTCCTTAATTCTAGGTTAGTTCTCTCTTTGTTAAGCTTCCAGCAGTTACTTCTTGTCTTCCCCTCAGGTAGTTTGGAGAATAGGTTGTCCTCCTCTTCTTTGTGACACCGCTCAAATATTGGAAGATTGTTATCATGTCAACCCTAGTCCTTCTGTTCATTTGGCTAGACATATCCCATCCCTACAATTGTTCATCATATGTTTTAGATTCAGCCCTCTAATCATCTTTGTTGCTCTTCTCTGTGCTTTTTCTAGTATATCAATATTTTTTTATATCGTGGTAACCAAAACTGGATTCAGAATTGGAAAATGATGGCTCACATAGACTCATAGGTGACTGGACATAATTTATTGAAAGACTTGAATAAATAGTTGAGATAAATGAGATAGTTCTGAAAAGAGATGCTTATATTATTTTAATGGTGGTGGGATGCAAGTATTCAGCTTATTAAGCAGCTTAGCTGTCCCACAAAAACTTTCACAATGCAGGCTTGCAGACTTTAAAAAATAATGCAAGAATACCTGAGGCTCAAACCATTAAGGATTTCAGAACATTTCATGGTTTCATGAGTGGAAACAGAAAAATGGACAGCCCTGTATGCACTTAACTTATAAAGCTATCTGAACATTGTACATTTTGTGAAAAGCTAAATAATGCATTGAGAGGCCAGCTAGCTTGTATATTTCTTAAGGAAAGCATTAATAAATCATTCTGAAAAGAGACAAATTTAACAATTGAGAAAATGGCTAAAATGGCTATTTCCATGGAAACTGGGGTTTGACATACTGGTACTATAGGAGTTACAGTTGGGAGTTAAGCAAAAGTAACCAGTCAAAGTGAACTGTACTATTGTTGTGGCAGAGTTTTGTCAAGTCCAAGCCTATTTAGTCTATGAAATACCATCATACTTACAGTATATTTTCAGTCTAAATCCCTTAACAGAATCAGTAACTAAGAATGAAAAATAATTTTGGGGACTTAACAAAATTTTAATTTTGTTGAGGTTCTATCAGAACTGAAATGTACTTTTCTAAGATTCCAAATCACACAATGTTGACTTCATCCTCGCTAAACAGTATTTGCTTTTGATGGAAATTTAATATTTAACTACAGACATTTCAGGTAGAAGTAGAAAAACTCTTGTCTAAAATTATGGAAAGCTCTCAATTATGGGGATCATGACTATCAACTATAATTCTTAGATATATGCGAGGATATCTCTAAAGCCCCAAACTTCAAATGACAAACTTTACTTATATAGTAAGGAATATATTAATAAAGGCAGATAATTTGCTATTTCTTATATTCCATTTTGGGAAACTGGTAGTTTTAAGTGCAATGTCTTTCTTTCAGATAAATATGATAAAATTCATATACCGTATATTCCGACGTATAAGATGACTTTTGAGAGAGTCGAAACAGCCTCCGAACTCGGGGGTCGTCTTATACGCTGAGTTGTCTTATACATTGGAAATAAGGTAGTTTCTGGCATATAAGACGACTTTCTAGGCATGCGACTCGGCGTCGATCATCTTATACGCTGGAAATACCGGTAGTTTCCGGCATATAAGACAACTTTCTAGGCATGCGACTCGGCATCAATTGTCTTGCGACTCAGCGTCGATCGTCTTGCGACCCGGCGTCAAACTAGGGGGTCGTCTTATACACCGGGTCGCCCTATATGCCGGAATATACGGTACTTAAGCCCCTATTCAAATAATTTTGAAACTGAATCAAGGATATCTACAGCACCAATCCTTGGCTTAACAATGGCAGAGATGATGACAGTGCTATCCTTTTTAATATTTGTATTTTT
This sequence comes from Crotalus tigris, assembly GCF_016545835.1. NCBI lineage: Eukaryota > Metazoa > Chordata > Lepidosauria > Squamata > Viperidae > Crotalus > Crotalus tigris. Next base: position 16,782 of record NW_024097744.1, on the reverse strand, counting down.
ATTGACTTATTTTTATCCTGCTTTTATTAGTTTTATATTGAACTCAAGGTAACTAATACATCTTCCTCCTATTTTTCCCCACAACAACAACCTTGTAAAAGGAGTTTGGCTGGGAGAGAGTGAGTGGCTCAAAGTTACCCAGCCAGCTTTCATGCCTAAAGCGGAACTAGAACTCACAGTCTTCTAGTTTCTATCCTAGTGCCTTAACCCTTAAATCCAAACTGGCTGTTTTGTGTTGCACAAACAATGTGTAACAAACATTGGGTTGCACAAATAATAAGTGCATGCACTGCATGCATGGAGAAAGAGTTGGGTCTTCAATAGTCTGGTCAGTGAAGCTGTCAGAGCGTCCACAGTCTTATTGCACTGAGATAAGGCAGGAGTAAACACAGTATACAGTGGTCTATAGTCAATTATTACCTTGACAGAAGCTAGGAAGCTAGGAAGTGGCTTGGTCATGAACTGAATGATTAAATCATAAAATCTCTAACACCCAGGTGATAAGAGTTTTAGTTCCCCAATATAGCAGTATGGAATGGTTTTGGTGACCATTCCATAAGCTAGACTCAAAACTAAGACAACTTCCTCCTTTGTAGCCAGTGCTGAAAAATACAAATAACCAATAGTTAAGAACCTATGTTTCTGCTATCAGCCATTAGAAGGATTTTTTTGTCTTAATTCCAACAAAAAGTAATATTCCTTTTCAAGTTTTTAGAGTACACTCAGGTCTGGATCTCAGCCTTTGTTAGAGCTATTGAGTGGCTCTCTAAACATTGTGTGCAAACTTGGAAGAAAACAAATCAAAGTAAATTGCAGGCTATCAAAGTAAATTGCACTCAGTTGAAAAGATTGGATAAAGCTTAATTCGATTATATTAGTTCTTCAGCAGCAATATTTTTGCATATCTGCTTTCCATTCTAAGTGTAATTTTAGAGACCTTTTCTCTAGTATCAAGAAAAATTCAGTTTCTGTTTTCTTACATCTTACTGTTTAACATTATGGTTATCTACCCACACAGTTGGATGGTTCAGTTTTCCTGAGCTGATTAGTAATGCAAATGACACACTGCACTCTACAGAAATTCCAAAAATAGATAGGCTTCCTTTTAAAATGTAGGCATAAAGATGATAGCATTCATACAAATGAATAAACCATCTAACAAGAGTAAGTTTATGTCAATTTCAATATTCTCTTAGCCTATGTTATGGTACATCAGCTAAGTGTTGGTTTGTTCTTACCATGGTTTGTTCCATAACTCACAACTGATTAGACTCATGTACATATTAAATTAATGTTGACATGATGTGCAAAGTTTAATTCTTGACATGCAGTTCAGCCTAGTTGTACTTACAGCCACTTTCCTTTTGCTTGCTGTATCTTTCTCCACTATACGAGAGAGTCAAAAATGGGAATATTTAAGCATGCCTTATTGGAGTTACTACAAATGTGAAGAAGGATGCTGGCTGTGGAATTCTGGGAGTTGAAGTCCACATGCCTTAAAATTGTCAAGGTTGAGAAACACTGTCCTAGTGAGAGAAATGTGGTCAATCAGAAAAGATTCCATCACCATGACAGACACTATCTATTCTATGTGTATTGAGTATAGAGTATAGTAGACAACCCATGACCCATTTGGTCATCCTTTCAGAGAAAAGGAATGACTATAGGTGGACCAAAAAGCAGTGAGCAGAAGGGAAACAAAGGGAGTTATGGACCACAAGGAAAACTGCACTCCCATTCTTCATTGGGTCCCCAAGGGATCCTCCATTCAGAGAGGAAGAGAGACAGTTGACACACCCCAGGTAGCCCGACCTCACCAGCAGGCATCTACCATTGCTCCCTTGTCCTTCCTTGGAGTCCTAGTGATTAATCACTTGAATATGAGCCAGCAGTGTGCAGCAGCAGCCAAAAAAGCTAATACAATCCTGGGTTGTATAAACAGAGGCATAGAATCAAGATAATGAGAAGTATTAGTACCGCTTTATAAAAACCTAGTGAGACCACCCGCAACCAATTTTTGTCATCATACTACAAAAAAGATGTTGAGAAGAGCAACTAAAAAAAAGTTCAGAGAAGAGCAACTAAAATGATCAAAGGCCTGGAGACTAAAACATATGAAGAAGGGCTGCAGGAATTGGGTTTGGCTAGTCTAAAGAAAAGAAGAAATAGGGGTGGCAGCATTCCAGTATTTGAGAGGCTGCCACAAAGAAGAGGGGAGTCAAATTATTCTCCAAAGCACCAGAAGGCAGGACAAGAAACAATGGTTGGAAACTGATCAGAAAAAAGCAACCCGGAATTAAGGAGAAACTTTCTAACAGTGAGGACAATTAACCAATGGAACAGCTTGCCTTTAGAAATCGTCGGCATTCCATCACTGGGGATTTTTAAGAAGAGACTAGATAGTTACTTGTATGAAATGATATAGGTTCTCCTGCTTGAGCAGGGGATTGGACTAGACAACCTCCATGATTCTATTCTATTCTATTCTATTCTATTCTATTCTATTCTATTCTATTCTATTCTATTCTATTCCATTCCATTCCATTCCATTCCATTCCATTCCATTCCATTCCATTCCATAGCTAGGTAATATTAGAGTGCAGGCCTTTTTCCTTACCCAGACATTTCACCAGAATATTTAAAGGTCTGTGGAGAAATACATGGAGACCAGTGGTTTTTTTTTTTTTTAACTAAACCTGTTCCTCTTCAAATGGAGCTTTAAAAATTAAGATCTGGGAGTTTCTATTGGCTCCAATGAACATAATTATTTTCCTTAGGACTTACCTGGTTTAAATATGATACAAGTGAGCTGAGCAAGCTACATTTTCAGCTAGCTGAATGTTCTGTACCATCTTCAAAGGTAGCCCCATAAAGTATGCAAACATTGCAGAAGCCTAAACAGGTAATTAGGGTACCTTTTCTGGACTAATGTAAAAATTAGAGCTGCAGCACAAGATTTCATTCCACCTCTTTGCAGAGTTTAAACAACAGTCTGCCAGAAATATTTCTATACCATTTTTCCACTACAAATAAAGGATACAGATTAAAAAAAAATCTTAAAACATGTCAGCTCAGGCTTGTTTGATATAATAAATGATAAGGTATTCTGATGCTGAACAATAATTTTTGGGAAATGATTTAATGTTTTATATACCAAGATAAAACTGAAGCATTAAAAAAATAATCATCTATATCAGTGTTTCTCAACCTTGACAATTTTAAGGCAGTGGACTTCAACTCCCAGAATTCCACAGCCAGCAATGCTGGCTGTGGAATTCTGGGAGTTGAAGTTCACATGCCTTAAAGTTGTCAAGGTTGAGAAACACTGATCTATATAGTTGTGTGCCAATGTCAAAGTGATCTTCAACCTGTTAACATTCAAAAAGGCAGTAAAGTGACATTTAACATTCCTAATCCAAAATGATGCACAATACACCATAACTGCTGTCTCATCATCTTTGCCTCTTAATGAAAGTGAAAATGAAGAGGACAAAACAGAACGTAAACATGTTCATATCTGTAGGCTTCATGTCTTTCAGAATAGTTGGGCTAATTTGCTGTCAAATTAGCTTAACTGGGAATGACCTTGAATTGGCCCTGAGCTTTGACACTTCCATCATTAAATGGTGTTTGCTGGGCATAACTTAACTGAAATGTTACAGCAAATAGATTGACTGGGTTGACTACAAGTTTCAGGAGCTAAGAGCTTCATTTAGCTTTTGTGTGCTATTTCAGGGACCTCATCCAGCAGTATCTCTAACAAGCCCTGATGATATCAAAATGAGATTATGAGCATCATGATGTCATGGTGCAAGGTGATGACCACACAATAGAGGCTTTTGCACATGTGTGAATGTTGCACACATATACAGGTACAATTGTGGCCATCATTCTGACAGTGTAATCCCCCTCACTTTCAGATGCCACTAAATTCATTATGTTGGTTATAATCTTATACCAAGACTAAAATGAAATTTTCAAAAATTGACCTTCAAATAGTTGTCAGTAAAGGTCAGAATGCCTCTTAGGTGGTTAATATTTAGTCAAAACTATGGTCTTCACAGAACAATAATATTTTCCAAAAATATTTTTTTTAACATCCCATCTTCATTATTTTTATAAATGACATGGCAAATACACAAAACTTTCCTTCCTCCTCCTATTTTCCCCACATCAACAATCTTGTGAGGTGAGTTGGGCTTAGAGAGAGTAAGTGGTCCAAAATTACTGGCTTTCATGCCTAAGGCAGGACTAGAACTCACAGTATTCTGGTTTCTAGCCTGGACCCTAGACTAAACAGACTCCAAAACAAAATAAATAAATAAATATTTTTATTTAAAATATTTGTAAATATTTAATATTTTCTATCTAACATAAAATATTTATTTTAGCAAAGGTAATTAGACAAAGAAAATGAAGGTAAATATCATGATGCAATTGGAAGGCTTCGGTCAAGTCAGTGTAACTTCTAGCTTTTAATCTATTATAGTAGTAACTCTATTTCTGGCATTTAGCAGGACAACCTTTTGGCCTTCTGAATGCCACGAAGAGCAGGTTCTTCTCCCAAACATAGATAGGATGAGATTGGAGCTCATTAACTATGTGGGGGACTCTTGGTTTTGGGGTCTCAGGAGGTGTAGTTCATAGTTCTGTTGTTGGCAATATTGTTTATTTTTATGCTTTATTATTATGCTCTGAATCACCCAGAATTATTGTATATAAGATGGGCAGTAGTTCTTTTAAATAAAATAAACCAGGTCATACATTTAGTCTGGCATGGAGAAGCCCATGCTGACTGCAGTTAACGGTAGCATGTCTAAGGATTCACTAGCAAGTTTTTTATTCTTTACTCAAGAATTTTGTCTAGTAGAGATATCAAGCTGACAGATCTGTAGTTTCTCAAATGTACAATTAAAACCACACAAATATTTTGTAATATTTAATACAGTCCCCCGAAATGAGTTATTAAGAACATGTTCTTCTCATGTTCATCTATATCAGTGGTTCTCAACCTTTTTAATGCCGCGACCCCCAACTGGTCGTAGGTCGAGGACTACCTAACTGGTTGTAAGTCGAGGACTACCCAACTGGTCGTAAGTCGAGGACTTTCCCTGCCCGGGAGCACCATGCATGCGTGGTGCCGCCCCCTGTGCCAGCCGAGGCGTAGCTGGCAAGCGGCAGAGACGGCGCAGGCCGACCACCGGCTGGGCCACCAGCTGGCCCAGCCCAAGGGAGGTAAGGCACCCGCCGGGCCCCATGCACGCCAGCAACCCTCCCTGTGCCCGCCGGCCTCCCACCTCCCACCCCTGGCCCTCTTTTACTTACATTTTTAGTAGTTGCTCAGCAGGGAGGGATGGAAACTTTCAGACAGCTCACCTTCGCTGCAGACAACTTGCAGCACCGTTTGCAGAATGGGACTTTTGGCGGGCTCAGCAGGGCAGAGACAGCCTGGACAATTCCTATTGGCTTTTGAAAGCCAATAGAATTACACTCTATTCAAGAGAGTCTATTCTATTGGCTTTCAAAAGCCAATAGAATAAAAGGGAGTAGCACAGCTAAGGAAAAGGGGGAAAAATGGCGGACTGCGTTGTTTGGCGACCCCCGTGAAATGGTTGTTCGATGCCAAATGGGGTCGCGACCCACAGGTTGAGAACCGCTGATCTATATTCTATCAACACCATTCGGTTTTATTTGCCTGTTTCCTCTTCTCAGTAACCTACGTTTGTTAAACATGCACAGCTGAAGACTGGAATTTCTCAGCAATTCACAGTTGTTTGACCTCATAATAAACCCACATACCTGTAATTCTGTAGTGAATTTTGGTGTTATCTCCAGGATTGGAATACATTCCATGTTTTTCATCCATCAGAAGCTTCTGATGGTGCCACATGGTTTTTCCCCGCTATGAAATTTCATACTCTGAAGTACATGAAGCAGAAATTGGTGAGAGCAAAGGAGGAAGGGGGAAAAAAAACAAATATGAATCTTCTCACTGTACTAAAAGCAAATGCATAGTTCTCTGTTTTTATATTATTCAGAAATAATATATTATGATTCTAATTGAGATTCAGCATGCAAGGAGGAGAGGTGTAGGTTTCTCCTTTACTCCCATCTACCACAAAAACCCAAAGGACCAAGCTGGCAGCCAGACCCAGGAAGCAATGCATCATCTGAAGCAGTAAAAAAAACTGCCACCAAGTGCACAGGAACATGGAATCATGAGATATAACAGTGGGGAGGCACTGATCTGATTGTAGCTGATGACACAGCTTAAGTTCATAAAATATGAAGGATCATAGAAAGTATGCCTGCAACCTAAGAATATGGTTATCTCTGTTGATCAAAAAAACTGAAGGAGCTATAAACAGAAATAAGAAAAGACTTAAAAGTATTGCTGGAAATCAGCCACATTTTCTGCCACAGAGCAATAGAGGTTTTCAAATGCAGACATGAGGAGCAAGTTCCTAATTCCAAAAATAAGTCTAACAATACAAGAGAGGCTACAGAAAGTGCCCATAATGGAGCGTTCCATGTATGTTGCCTCCTTTCAATAACCACATAGCTTTTTAACCTTTTTCCTTAGGGAGATCACTGGAGAAATATTTCCACTGGGATGCTGTTGGTTTTTTTATTTATTTATAGATCTGTGGATCTTGCCATCTTAAAATTCAGTTCTGGGCATCTCACAACAATAGTAGAACCACATTTTTGATACTTGTTAAAAGACCTGATGTATCAGATTGTTAATGTCGGCAGCACCTCATATAGGAAACCATCATGATTGGTTAATTGCCTTAATTCAGGACAGATATCATTTTATGGAAAGGTTGGGATCCTCATTATAATACAATTTAATTAAATAATCCAATTAAAAATAGCATTGTTATCATACTTTTCTGCATGGAAAGTAATGCTTCTGTTGTCAAGATTAGGCATTGGTCTCCATTTTGAAAATCATTTCTTTCTTACTTACATTATTGATTTATTGATATCCCGCCTTTATTATATTACCCAAGGAGGCGAACATATCCAATACACCTTTGTCCTTCTATTTTCCACACAACAATCCTGTGAGGTGAGTTGGGCTGAGAGAGAGTGACCGGCCCAAGTTCACCAAGCTAGCTTTCATGGCTAAGACAGGACTCATGGTCTCTGGCTTTCTAGACTGGTGCCTTAACTCCTGGACTTTGCAGCAATCTAGAAAGCACGGAAAAATAATCTGATACAGCTCAACATAATGTGTGGGCAGGGAGTTCCTTGTAAGTATGGGAATTCTTTGTGTCAGTCACCCACTGTAATGGATACTTTTCCAAACCAACTAAATTTCTGTGGTCTGTTCTAATGTTGGGCACTTTTAAAAGACTAGGATTCTGCAGCTTTCTGTTTTGCCTCTATTTCCTCCTTCTAACACAACGGTTCTCAACCTGTGGGTCGTGACCCTTTTGGGGCTCAAACAATACTTTCACAGGAATCGCCTAAGACCATTGGAAAACACATATTTTCCGAGACACCGCTCCTCTATCCGTCTCGAGGCGAGGGGAGCAGGAGGTGGAGGAAAGCCCGAGCAGGGAAGGATCTGGCCTGGCAAGGGCGGAGCCGCGTTCAGGCGCTGCTTCTGGAGCTCACAGATGCTGGCCCAGCTCTGGTGTGCTTCAGGGTAGAGGTTGTCTGCTGTGTTGCCGCCGGGAGCCTCAGCTGGCTAAAGCGCCTTTCAGAGAAAGAGCCCTGTTTTCACCTGCAGGGTGACCCAGCCAGTCCTACTCTTGTCGTTTCAGAGAGGAGGGAGGGGAAGAAGAAGAAGGCATCTGCCTGGCGGGCTGCTACCCCTGCCTCCTCAGGAGAAGTGCTTTGAGGCAGATGGCAGGTTATAAAACTGATGCTGGGCTCAAAAGGAGGATGGGCGGGCCTATGAGGCCACTGCTCCTCCGTGGGCAGATGGATAGCTGGACAGCTAGGAAAGTTCCCCGACTCTTCTGCTGTGGAGGAAGAAAACCAAGCTTTGAGATCTCACGAGCAGGCGCGCAGACACGACTGAGCTTGCAAGAAGCCCGGCAAGCTTTACGTTGAGGCAGGCAGTTTATAAAAGGAAGGAGCGGTCTCCTCATGCTCCGGAGTGGGGGAGGGATGGTGGTATGTCCGTTCGCTTCCCAGAAAAAGCTGCTCGGGACATCTCCATTGCTAAAAGATAATGTCCTTGCTTTCCTATGATGTCGAAGGTGTCCTACGTTAGGAAAAAATAAAACACAATCCCCATGCAAAAACAGTCCACCCGTGATAATGCAAAACCTAATGAAGAGCGTAGCTGTTTTTATTACTCTTATCACAACTCTGAGAAGTAAGTTGGTGGCAGTTGCTGCACAGGAGTTAACTGAGCTCCCAGATAACCCATCCTCACACAATTGGAAGTTTGCATTAAATCCCCTAAATTCCCAGTGATAGATTACACTAATGATAAATGTGGGAGCTTTGTTCCTACTTATGTGGTGGGCATAAAAGTATAGTAGCTTTTTTCTCCCTTCCCATGGCAGCTGATTTCCCCCGCCCCTTGTCCTCTCCTCCTCTGTGATCCCTGCAGCCCTCCTTAAGACAGCATATACTTTTTGATTCCTGCTGCTCGATCCCTCCTCCCCCCCCCCTTATGGCTTCCTACTTGTGGGATGCAGGGGAAGGGAGCGCCATTTCATTACAGGTGGGAGAAGGAAAACTGGTCCAGGCAGTGAAAAAGGAAGAGATCAAAGGGGGGGGAGGGCTTTGGAGATGAAAGCTGCTTTGGGTGGATGTTTTGGTCTGCAGCATGTGTTTCCCTTTCCCCTCCTGCCTGCCTTTTATCTGTTTCCTAGTGTGCCTCTGGAAAGACGGGAGGGGGGGGCAAAATGAATCTGCTCCTAGTGTGGAATCAAGAAGCTCCAAGGGGCCTTTTCTTGTAGTTGCTGCAGTAATGCCCCCATTCTTCCTGCCCTGGCTGCTGCACCAAAAGCAGTTGATTATTGCTCAGTGGAACCAGCAGTGGGGTGGGAGAAAGGAATGGATTTCCCTTCTGCTGCCTCTGCCTCAGTGGACAAGACCTCCTTCCAAAAATCTCTAAGATTCTGGCAGGCATAGCTCCAGAATTGAACTATGCTGGCTCAGGAATTCTGGGAGTTGAAGTCCACGAGTCATAAAAGAGCCAAGGTTTCCCTTCTGCCTTCTTCAGAGAGAGAAGCTCTGAAGGTCATTAGGATCAACTGTCCTGGAAGGACAGGGGTCCTCTTCCACACACTCAGTGAATTTCAGCTGGAGGTAGAAAAATGGGCAGTGGCTCAGGCTGAAGAGGCAAATTGTGTGGGCCACATCACACACATGGACAACAAATGTCTACAAGTATAGCTCCCCTTGAGTATCACCTCAACTAATTCTTATTTTCTCCCACCCCATAAGCACTCCCCCCCCATACAAAATCATATTAATTTTTCACAGGTCATGCTTAACCTAATCAGGCAACTTCAAGGGCTCATTTAAAGAAAAGGTCAGGTTTCCCTTCAGAGCCATAGGTGGAGCACCCATGCTTCAAGACAAAATTTCATTTATTTGTAATTAGAAATAAATATTTCACAATATATAATTACATATTGTTTTTGTGATTAATCACTATGCTTTAATTATGTTCAATTTGTAACAATGAAAATACATCCTGCATATCAGATATTTACATTACGATTCATAACAATAGCAAAATTACAGTTATGAAGTAGCAATGGAAATAATTTTATGGTTGGGGGTCACCACAACATGAGGAACTGTATTAAAGGGTTGCGGCATTAGGAAGGTTGAGAACCACTGTTCTAACATGAGCAGAACAAAACAAAACAAAGCAGAACAGACTGAGCTATTCTGCCTTTAATAGATGGTGGACAGCCTCCTCCTCCCTCTATAAAAAGGGGGGCTACTTGCATTGAATAATTATAAAAAATAAAAAAAATTGCTGAAATCCATTATTCCCTGCAACTAGTACAAATATAGACATTTTGGCTTTTTTTAGATAAGATAACCTTTATTGTCATGTTTCACTGTGGGCATACTGGCACACATTAAAAATGAAATTCTGCTGCCTGCTCTCAAAAATATACACATACATTACATACATAGAAACATGCTATATACAACATATGTATAGACCTACACCCTTGCATATAAATACATATAAATATTAATCACTGCCCATCTTGAATACATAGTGGAAAGAGGAAGCTTGAGAGTTCACAAGGTTAATACTGTATAGAACAAAACTGTGACTGAATCTGGATGTTCTGTTTCAGATACTATGAAGCCTCCACCCAGAAGGTAACAAGGAAAACAGGTTGTGAAGAGGATGTGTAGTGTCCTAGAAAATATATGCTATGTCTTGGATAGAAGGGAGTGAACTTCCAGGCTTGTATTTATGACGGTTGTAGTGCCCTGGGGTCATGTGATCACATTTTGTGATCTTCTGACAAGCAAAGTCAATGGGGGAACCAGTTTCACTTAACAACCATGTTACTAACTTAACTGCAGTGATTCACTTAACAACTGTGGCAAGAAAGGTTATAAAATGGGGCAAAACTCCCTTATCAAATCTTTTGCTTAGCAACATAAATTTTGAGCTCAGTTGTGGTAAGTCAAGGACTACCTATAATTAAAAAGAAAAATATTTGCCCGGATAGTAGGGGTTAAATAATGATCAAGACCACCTTAGATTTAGTCAGGTTTATAGAAATTGAATAGCCAGCACTGACTTCAGTATTTATTCACTTATTTGTGCATTCTTTTATTGTTTTTGCTTTTCATCCAGTTTATTACTTTGCCATTTTTTTCCATGTTAAATTGAGAAATTGAGGAATCAAGGTGAGGAAGTTAACTGATAAACAGATAAAAACTAGTAGGCCCAAAGTTTCCAATATTATCATAAAGATTATATTTAAAAGTCCTTTAAGTGGCATTTGAATGTTATTTTTATTTTTAACATAGAAACAAATTTGAATTCTGATACAGCCTTTCCTGAGTTTCCATTTTCTAGTGTCTTGTTTTGAGGCTTGGTAGTACTTTGAGAAATGTAACACAGAAAGACATTTTGTTTTGCTCATCAGTGCTGAACTATACAAGGACCAAAATAATCTTTTATCATTTTTATTACTCTGGAATGTGTTTTCCCTCAGTGTAATTTAGAGAGTGTAATTTCCTGAGAATCAGCTTCTGACAGCTTTTCTAAAATTTCAACACCTGAGGAGGAAAATTACAAGAAATCTCATAAAAACGTTAGCCTTAGCTGAAATGCAAAAGAATAATGGTATTTAGAGTATGTGATTTAGATGTCTGGATAGATTTGTTGATATATTCTAATTGCCTCACCCAGTTCTGCATGACTCCGCTGCACACTGGGGTGTTTTCTGCATAATACAACAATTTGTTTGGAGCTAGCCTGAAAGTTATTTCTGAACTGCTATTATTAATGAGTTTGGGGAGCTAGCTCTTAAAAATAAACAGTCTTTTAACAACACAGTGTCAGTTTCTAACATCACAACATTTTGCTTATTTTAAAGCATTAATTACAGAAACACACACTGCTTATATGTATGAACAGATATGAAGTCTTTTGCAATAATTTTTAGTGACTAACATTGACTGAGCACAATGGGAGACTCATGCTGGTTTAATCCCAGATTTAGGTTAACACTCCTCCTTGTTGACTTTATGATGTTTTCTTTGAAAAAGTACAGTAGTAAATTTTCGACAATTCTGGTTCCTCTTCACTCTTGAAGAGTCCATATAGTAGTCCTTGACTTACAACCATTTAATAATAATAATAATAATAATAATAATAATAATAATAAACATTAAGAGTCTGGATGAGGAAGAGTACTACAAATACTTGGGTATCCTTCAAGCTGACAACATCAAGCACACTGAAGTCAAGAAAAAGATTAGAGGTGAATACATCAAGAGAGTGAAGAAGATCTTAAAGTCCAAACTCAATGGAGGAAATACCATAAAGGCAATCAACACCTGGGCAATCCCAATCATTAGGTACAGAGCTGGAATAGTGGACTGGACTCAAGCAGAACTAAAAGCAATGGATAGGCAGACCAGAAAAATAATGACAATGAATCATGCCCTTCATCCACGCAGTGACATTGATAGACTTTATCTACCAAGGACAATAAGTGGGCGTGGAATGCTATAAGTACATCAGATGGTTGAAAAAGAAAAAATGGCTTTGGAAGAATATCTGAAGAACAATGATGAAGATGCACTGAAATTAGTATATCAGGAAGGCTTACTAACTACTGGAGAGACCAAACTGGCCTACAAGAAAGACCAAATGAAGAACAGAATAGAGGCATGGGAAGACAAAGCACTACATGGCCAATACATGAAAAAAATAGCTGGGAAAGCAGATAATAATAAAACCTGGCAATGGCTAAGAGCAGGAAAATTGAAGAAAGAGACCGAGGGACTAATTCTGGCTGCACAAGACCAAGCCTTAAGGACAAATGCATACAAAGTCAAAATTGAGAAGACAGCAACAGACAGTAAGTGCCGCCTATGCAAAGGAGCTGAAGAAACAGTGGACCACTTGGTAAGCTGTTGCAAGAAGATTGCACAGACTGATTACAAGCAGCAGCATGACAAAGTAGCAACAATGGTGCATTGGAAGATCTGCAAAAAATATCATTTGCCTGTAAGCAAAAACTGGTGGGATCATAAAATAGAGAAAGTCATAGAAAATGATAAAATTAAACTGCTCTGGGACTTCAGAATTCAAACAGACAAGCACCTGCAACATAACACCCCAGACTTAACAATTGTCGATAAGAAAGACAAAAAAGTCTGGATAGTGGACGTGGCAGTGCCTGGAGACAGGAGACGAGAAAGAACTGGAGAAGATAACAAAATACAAAGACCTACAAATAGAAATAGAAAGACTGTGGCAAAAGCAAGCAAGGGTAGTACCAATAGTAATAGGCTCCTTGGGTGCAATCCCAAAACAACTGGAGCACCACTTGAACACCATTGGCATTGACAAATTCGCTATTAGTCAATTGCAAAAGGCGGCCTTATTAGGAACTGCTTCCATCCTGCGACGATATCTGTAATACCATCAAACATCCACATCTGCCTATCCCAGGTCCTGGGTAAGGACTCGATAGGTAGACAAAATGCCAAATCCAGTCTGAACATCTGGCTGACTGTGCGATGATTCATAATAATAATAATAATAATAATAATAATAATAATAATAATAATAATAATAATAATAATAATAGAAAGACTGTGGCAAAAGCAAGCAAGGGTAGTACCAATAGTCATAGGCTCCTTGGGTGCAATCCCAAAAAACAACTGGAGCACCACTTGAACACCATTGGCATTGACAAATTCGCTATTAGTCAATTGCAAAAGGCGGCCTTACTAGGAACTGCTTCCATCCTGCGACGATATCTGTAATACCATCAAACATCTGCCTATCCCAGGTCCTGGGTAAGGACTCGATAGGTAGACAAAATGCCAAATCCAGTCTGAACATCTGGCTGACTGTGCGATGATCGATAATAATAAAACGAATGCACCAGTTCTGGAAAACGAATGCACCAGTTCTGGAAAGAACAACATCCAGAATCAGAAATAACAGAACAGAGACTAGCAGATCAACGCCGATTTATAACACGAAATAAAGTATTCACAGAAACAGAATTGGACGAACTGCAAAGGTTTACCCAGGGCAAAGAAATCAAATCAAGAAGTAATTCAGAATGTAGAGGCAAACCAGGGGGAGTTGGAAGTGGAATCCAGCAGAGATATACAACTGTTCTCATTTGGAAACCAGGCACCTCTTCCTCAGGAAGAACAAAACCCTCTAACTAAAGAAATAAAAGAATTGAAACAAAGAATAACTGAGCATCTAGAACAGCACAAAAACAACAGAATAAGGCTACCTGCATTGAAGCTAGGCTCCTTGGGTGCAATCCCAAAACAACTGGAGCACCACTTGAACACCATTGGCATTGACAAATTCGTTATTAGTCAATTGCAAAAGGCAGCCTTATTAGGAACTGCTTCCATCCTGCGACGACATCTGTAATACCATCAAACATCCACATCTGCCTATCCCAGGTCCTGGGTAAGGACTCGATAGGTAGACAAAATGCCAAATCCAGTCTGAACATTTGGCTGACTGTGCGATGATTGATAATGATAATAATAATAATCCCCCCAGTGAGGCACTACCTTGACGTGGTTGTGGGGCTTGTGTACTCTGAGGAAGATGAGAGCTATGCCAGAGGTTCAACCATACTGGACAGGTCTCATCAGAGGAGTCAGACAAAGAGTGTCTCTCCCATAAAAAATATGGTGAGACGTAAATTGCAGAATGCCATACCGGCTCGGACGTCGCCCGGGTTAACAAGGTCCGCGCTAGATATTGGAGTTCCTGGATATCTGGTGAAAAATGGGTTACAGGACTCAGGACTGTTGGCTGAGCAACCAGGGCCAGCAGCTGCAGAACTACTGGAAGAAAAGGTGTTTACCCGTCGCAGATACACAGTGATGGAAAACAAAGAAATAATGATCTGTTACTACAGATCAAGTCCAACAAGAAGAGGATATCTAAAACGAATGCACCAGTTCTGGAAAGAACAACATCCAGAATCAGAAATAACAGAACAGAGACTAGCAGATCAACGCTGATTTATAATACGAAATAAAGTATTTACAGAAACAGAATTGGACGAACTGCAAAGGTTTACCCAGGGCAAAGAAATCAAAGCCTTACCAGAAGTAATTCAGAATGTAGAGGCAAACCAGGGGGAGTTGGCAGTGAAAGAATCCAGTAGAGATATACAACTGTTCTCATTTGGAAACCAGGCACCTCTTCCTCAGGAAGAACAAAACCCTCTAACTAAAGAAATAAAAGAATTGAAACAAAGAATAACTGAGCATCTAGAACAGCACAAAAACAACAGAATAAGGCTGCCTGCATTGAAGCTTGTTCCAAAGAAACAGCTAGCACAAGCATTAAAAGATGCAAATACTGCAATAGCAAGTATAAGCACCAATTCACTGCAAGAAACAAACCAACTAATGTACAGCACAGCTGCAGTTATAACTGAATACCTGGGATGCAAAATCAACAAAAAAGAAAAACAAACAAACAGTGCACCAGAAAAATGGAAGGTTAGACTAGAAAATAAGATCAGCAAGTTGAGATCACATGCAAGCAAGCTAGAACAGATGAAAGAAAAGAAGCTGAAGAACAAGAAGACCAAAGAATACCTAATCAAGAAATACCACTTAGAAACAAGGAAGATCAAGGAAGCACTGGAAATAATAAAGCAACAAATAACAGCTATAGCCAGGAAAATCAGTAGATATGAAGCTCGAATTGCAAACTATAGGCAGAACTCCAATTTCAATCCAATCAGAAACGTTTCTACCAGTCCATCAATGGAGAAACTGCAAGGAATCAGTCAGTACTTGACAAGGAAGAAACAGTGCAGTTCTGGAAGCAGATATGGGATAACCCAAAGAAATACAACAAGGATGCGGCTTTGTTAAAAGAGGTGGATGCAAATAAAACAGAAGTTGAAATGAAAGAACTAGTAATAACAACAAAAATGGTAGAAAAAAGAGCAAGGAAAATCAAAAATTGGTCAGCACCAGGTGAAGATGAACTGCATGGGTTTTGGTTGAAACATCTAACTATTATACACCCACTCATTGCCAAACAGTTCAACAATATACTACAAGGAGGAGAAATTGAAAAGTGGCTAACAACTGGGAGAACCTACCTAATAATGAAAAATCCAGCAAAAGGGGCAACACCAGGTAACTACAGGCCAATTACCTGCTTACCAACAACTTTCAAATTACTAACTGGTGTGGTAGCTGATGCAGTACAACAGCATCTAGTTGAAAACAATCTCTTTCCACCTGAGCATAAAGGAAACCGCCCCAATAGCAGAGGAACAAAAGATCAACTCCTAATAGACAAAATGATCTTGGAAAACTGCAAGAGAAGGAAGACCAACCTGAATGTGGCATGGTTTGACTACAAAAAGGCATTTGACTCTCTGCCACATGACTGGATAATCAAGTGCCTAGAAATAACAGGCGTCAGTAGAAACATCAGAAAATTTGTGCAAAGATCGATGGCACAATGGAAGACACAGTTGCAGATCAATGGTGAGAGGCTGGGAGAGGTTAATATCAAGAGAGGAATATTTCAAGGAGATTCATTATCACCATTACTATTTGTTATTGCACTGTTTCCTCTGTCAACAATACTGAATAACTCAGGACAGGGCTATCAAACATCAAAAACATCTGCCAGACTATCCCACCTCCTTTACATGGATGATCTGAAGCTGTATGGAAAAACATCATCTGAAATAGAATCGCTGCTCAACACTGTCCGTATATATAGCCACGATATTGTAATGGAGTTTGGCTTGGACAAATGTGCCACACTTACTATCAAACAAGGAAAAATAATGAAAACTGAAGGAATCAAGATGCCCCACGAAAATAACATTAAGAGTCTGGATGAGGAAGAGTACTACAAATACTTGGGTATCCTCAAGCTGACAACATCAAGCACACTGAAGTTAAGAAAAAGATTAGAGGTGAATACATCAAGAGAGTGAAGAAGATCTTAAAGTCCAAACTCAATGGAGGAAATACCATAAAGGCAATCAACACCTGGGCAATTCCAGTCATAGGTACACAGCTGGAATAGTGGACTGGACTCAAGCAGAACTAAAAGCAATGGATAGG
>NW_024097743.1:0-2828 GCF_016545835.1 Crotalus tigris | reverse complement strand
AGACAACCCGTCTGTCATTGTGCACACATTTTTGTTTTTTCTGGAACCATTCATCTGTTTCCAAACTTTTTCTGAATTCAATTCCAGTTTGGCTGTCCAGTTGTGGTTTTAATTTGGCTTGGGTTCTTGTGGTTACTGGTGCTGCCAGTTGTGACTCGGCCATTATTGGTCTAGAGTCTGTGGTTTGTGCGCTGTTATATTGAGGCATGCGAGATAGAGCATCTGCCAGGAAGTTCTTTCAAAAAAACTTCTGGGAAATGTTTGAGCTTAAATTGGAAATTGGTGAAAAAATGCTGGGACCAGCGGGCAACAAACTTGTTTGGGTTTTGGGAAAAAAAGTTTTCCTGGGAAGTTTTTCAGGGGGGGCTTTTTTCCAAATTTTTGTGATCAGTCGACACCTGGAAGGGGATTTTGTTGCCTTCCAGGAACTGTCGCCACGTGAGTAATGCCCAACTTATCCCATAAGCCTCCTTCTCCCATACGGGCCAGCGCTGTTCTGTTTCCGTGAGTTTCTTAGATGTATATGCACAGGGTTGCAATACTGCATCATCATTTTCTTGTAATAGCACAGCCCCCACTGCCACATCACTTGCATCTGCCTGTATTATGAAGGGCTTGTCCATATCTGGGTGCCTTAGTACTGTTTCGGCAGAAAAAAGTCTCTTTAGTCTCTCAAACGCTGCTTGGCACTCCATTGTCCATGTTAGTGGCTGGCTAGGTTTTACTGAGGCTGTTCCCTTCGTTTTTAGTAAGTTAGTGAGGGGCAAGGCTATCTGTGCAAATGAGGGGATGAATTGGCGGTAAAAATTTGCAAAGCCCAGGAAACTTTGTAGTTGCTTTCTTGTGCTGGGTGGTGCCCAATTTAGTACTGCTTTGACCTTCTCCGGGTCCATTTCAATGCCCTGTGGGGATATGCGATAGCCTAGGTAGTCTATCCTTTCCTGGTGGAATTCGCATTTTGAGAGTTTGGCATATAGGTGAGCGGCTCGCAGCTTCTTTAAAACCGCTCTGACAAGTTTGACGTGTTCTTCTTTTGTTTCAGTAAAGATAAGAATGTCGTCCAAGTAAACAAGGACCCCCTTAAATAGGTGCTCCCTTAGAACGTCATTGATTAATTGCATAAAGACTGCAGGGCCCCTTGTAATCCAAATGGCAAGACTTTGAATTGATAGCACCCCATGGGGCAGTTAAATGCAGTCTTCCATTCGTCCCCTTCCTTGATTCTCACGCGATAGTAAGCTTCCCTTAGGTCTAGTTTAGAAAAAATTTCCCCTTTCGATAGGTGTGACAGCATGTCTTTCATGAGGGGCAGCGGGTCTAGATTGCTTTCACTGATTGTATTCAGGGCCCTATAATCCACGCATAAATGTAAAGAGCCATCCTTCTTCTCTCTAAAAAGGACCGGGGCAGCCACTTTAGGCTTGGCTGGCTCAATGAAACCTCTCTCCAGGTTTTTTTTAATAAATCTTTCCATTTCCTCCTTCTCCTTTGGGCTCATGGAGTATAATCTGGGCTTCGGGAGGTTTGCCCCAGGCTTGAATTCAATGGTACGTCTGTGGTATCCTGGGGGGAAGCTCATTCGCCTCTCCTCACTGAAGACTTCAGCAAGGTCCCTATATCCTTCTGGTAATTTTCTAGTTAATCTTTTTTCCTCTCCTTGAGGATGCTTTTTTCTATTCTTGATTACTGGTAGCCTCCCTTGGGGTTTTAAGTCCATAGTGTCCCCTTCGGTAATCTGATTTCTGTCGGCCTCCAATTTACCCAGGGGTTTCCCATTTTTTCAACCATTCCATCCCTAGAATCATTGGGCAGTCCATGCCTGGGGTCACCACAAACGTTATGTCCTCCTCATGTTTGCCCAGGGAGAGGTGTATTGGTAGAGTGACTAGGGTAGCTGGCACCCCCCCTGCTATGGACCCATCTAACTGGCCAAATGAGATTGGTTTTTCCAGTCTCCTGGATGGGATGCCCAGAGTCCCCACTAGTGTTGGGCTAATGAGGCAGCGGGTGCAGCCAGACTCTATTAAGGCTTTCACCTTCACAGCTTCGGGCATGGGGGGGATTAATATAGTCACTGTTTTGAAGATGGGTGTGATGCATCCACTTACCAGGGGTTCGCCCTCCGAGCTGTCATCTGAGGCATCCACCGTCCCTGTGGTGTAGGCTGGAGTTCTTTTCCCTTGGTGAGCAGAGGTGGGGGTTTCTGCAATTTCCATCATTCTCATGGCTGTTTCTTTTGGCTTAGCTGAATACTCTCTGGGTTTGTTGATTGGGGATCTGTCTGGGTTGTGCTGGGGGGCCTTTGAGCGGCATTCTACAGCTCGATGCCCTTCTCTTCCGCACTTGAAACACCCCATTTGCTTCTTGGCGGTATCCGATGATTTCACCGGTTGGTGTGTCAGCTCAGGCGGGGGGCGGCTCCATTGTTTTCTTCGGCGGTGCCTCTTCAATATGTCGATCTCTGCTTCCTCTGCCAAGACTTACCATTCCTCAAGTCGATGTGGGTCCCCTCGGGGCAGGCAAGCATCATATAGATCATAGTTTAGTCCGTCTTTG
The DNA here is from genome assembly GCF_016545835.1 of Crotalus tigris. Lineage (NCBI taxonomy): Eukaryota > Metazoa > Chordata > Lepidosauria > Squamata > Viperidae > Crotalus > Crotalus tigris. The sequence goes on along the minus strand of NW_024097743.1, from coordinate 272 downwards.
AAATGGCCAAGGAGGATGTCTTCTGGCCAATTCAGTTTGCTGGCAATGGCCCGGAATTCTTGTGTATACTCGGCCACTGGGCGTTTGCCTTGCCTCATCTTTGTTATTCTTTCACGGGCTTTGCGATCAGCCAGGGGGTCTTCAAATCGTCTTCTCAAAGAGGACATGAAACGGTTGAAGTTACTGAGTTCTGGGGCATTGGAGTCATGCAAGTTCACTACCCAATCCGCAGCTGGTCCATCCAGGGCAGATTGCACGCTCCGGATGCGGGC